>NC_060122.1:830403153-830705653 GCF_021461395.2 Schistocerca americana | reverse complement strand
TGAAACATGAGGCCACAGATTACACATAACGGATGGAAGAAGGCGTGCCTGGTGAAGCTTGCATTTCTGACCTTTCTTCCAGTTTTTCACGGTCCTTCTTCAAATGCAAAGCGGCAGCTGAAGTAGGGGGGGGGGGGGGGGGGATGGGCACGATCTTCTGCTATGGCGCACCAATTACTCGGGTCAATGTTTAGATTCTCCGGGATCTTCTTGTATTGATTCTTACATACCTTCAGAGGAGCACCACGGGATCCCCTACCTGTGCTCACTTCACTACTCAGAAATTACCGAGAAAGTCTCGTTTTGACGGTTTCGCGCTCAGTGTGTAAAAACGGAACACTTATACAGGGTGTTTCCGTAAGAGCGTTCAAAAATATAACAGGACATAGAGAATGCACCACTGAACAGTTTGAGGTAGCGAACCTGGGTCGGAAAAGCCAGCTTAAGGAGATAATAGGAATAAAATCACACTACTGTGTTCTTTTTTATTTACATTAGATAACTGCAAATACCATCATTGACACGACGAACGTACGGTTTGTACTGTGCTTTACAAAATGTGCTGAAGCTGACTGTCATCAACCTTAATGCAGGAATGACATCGAAGAAAAAGTTTCTGACGCACCCTGACAAATATCCCTGGTGTGTTTCGAATGGCATCACAGACAGCCACAATTCTGGCGACTAACTCCATCTCTGTATCCACTGGGGTCTCCTGCACAAGTGACTTTACATATCCCCGTAGGAAATAATCAAGAGGATTCAGGTTAGGTGACATCGCAGGCCATGGAATAAGACCTCCGCTTCCAATCCAGCGACCAGGGAATAATGTACCGGTACTACTCCGTCGTATAATACCGTACGTCTATGAGTAGCACTGAGTTATGAATGGGTCCGACCTTGATTCATAGCACTATTCTGTCATGGGACAGTGAAAATAAGATACAACAGAGCCAACTTATGGACAAGTAAAGTAAACAAAATCTGCATCATGACTTCCTAGTAATCGGGCTTGTCCTCCTTGTTTCCTTGCGGGAAATAAGGGGTTGGGATGTTTGGGGGTGGAGACCAGACAGCGAGGTCATCGGTCTCATCGGATTAGGAAAGGACGGGGAAGGAAGTCGGCCGTGCCCTTTCAAGGGAACCATGCCGGCATTTGCCTGGAGCGATTTAGGGAAATCATGGAAAACCTAAATCAGGATGGCCGGGGAAATAAGGAATGTACATGTAAATAAACAGCACAGTATGTGTGAACTTGTACCCATGTTAGTTGTAAATAAGCTGGAAAACAGTAATGATAGACAAAGCGGTAGACAAGTTTGCTTCCATATCTCCTTAAGCTGGCTTCTCCGACCCCAGGTACCTACATCTACATCTACATTTATACTCCGCAAGCCACCCAACGGTGTGTGGCGGAGGGCACTTTACGTGCCACTGTCATTACCTCCCTTTCCTGTTCCAGTCGCGTATGGTTCGCGGGAAGAACGACTGTCTGAAAACCTTCGTGATCTCCTCGGGAGGTATAAGTAGGGGGAAGCAATATATTCGATACCTCATCCAGAAACGCACCCTCTCGAAACCTGACAAGCAATCTACACCGCGAAGCAGAGCGCCTCTCTTGCAGAGTCTGCCACTTGAGTTTGCTAAACATCTCCGTAACGCTATCACGGTACCAAATAACCCTGTGACGAAACGCGCCGCTCTTCTTTGGATCTTCTCTATCTCCTCCGTCAACCCGATCTGGTACGGATCCCACACTGATGAGCAATACTCAAGTATAGGTCGAACGAGTGTTTTGTAAGCCACCTCCTTTGTTGATGGACTACGTTTTCTAAGGACTCTCCCAATGAATCTCAACCTGGTACCCGTCTTACCAGCAATTAATTTTATATGATCATTCCACTTCAAATCGTTCCGTACGCATACTCCCAGATATTTTACAGAATTAACTGCTACCAGTGTTTGTTCCGCTATCGTATAATCATACAATAAAGGATCCTTCTTTCTATGTATTCGCAGTACATTGCATTTGTCTATGTTAAGGGTCAGTTGCCACTCCATGCACCAAGCATTTCGCTACAATTTTCTAATGCTGCAACTTCTCTGTATACTACAGCATCATCCGCGAAAAGCCGCATGGAACTTCCGACACTATCTACTAGGTCATTTATATATATTGTGAAAAGCAATGGTCCCATAACACTCCCCTGTGGCACGCCAGAGGTTACCTTAACGTCTGCAGACGTCTCTCCATTGAGAACAACATGCTGTGTTCTGTTTGCTAAAAACTCTTCAATCCAGCCACACAGCTGGTTTGATATTCCGTTTATCAGGCGACAGTGCGGAACTGTATCGAACGCCTTCCGGAAGTCAAGGAAAATGGCATCTACCTGGTAGCCTATATCTAATATTTTCTGGGTCTCATGAACAAATAAAGCGAGTTGGGTCTCACACGATCGCTGTTTCCGGAATCCATGTTGATTCCTACATAGTAGATTCTGGGTTTCCAAAAACGACATGATACTCGAGCAAAAAACATGTTCTAAAATTCTACAACAGATTGACGTCAGAGATATAGGTCTATAGTTTTGCTCATCTGCTCGACGACCTACCTCAAGTTCTTGTTCAGTGGAGCATTCTCAAAGTCCTGTCCTGTTACATTTTTGCACGCTCTTCCGGAAACAGCCTGTGGAATCCCTTTGATGTTCGTCCGTCTGTTTTCCTGTCTGTCCGACCGTTAAGAATCCTTCCTCTCATTCGCGCGTTGACGTATCAAGTTCAAATTTATATCACGTATTAAGGTCTCCGGTCCCTTGCCAGTGTAAAATTTTTAACCTTCCAAGTCACTTCAATCAAAGATGCGGTCACTTATGTCTGATAGTTTGATGAAAACTCACTGATCATAAGGTACTTATCGTTGAGCTAGAATAATGGAATTTGGTCAGAAGCAAGGTTTGACAGTATAAGTAAAGGAAAAAAATACGAAAATTGTAATTGTATAAGACGAAAAAATATTTTCTGTCACTTTTTATCCGTCTGTCGGTTAGTCTGTCAACACCCTTTTTCTCTGGAACAATGCCGCACATCAAGTTCATATTTATGTTATTTACCGTGGTCTTTTGGCGACGTAAAAAGTGTAAGCCACTAAGTCAATGCGGTCAAAAGCTACGCCTATTTATGTCACACATTTTGATACTCGAAAACTCACTCATCAAGACTTTTAGGGTGCTTCCAGTTGACCTAGGATCATGAATCTTCACATGAAGTAAGGTTTCACAGTACAAGTAGAGCAAAAAATCTGAAACTTGTTAAACTGTAATTATATCATATAAAAATATCTTTTGTCATTTGAACACTCATTAAATTCTAGTCTTGTTTTAGTAACTAAATAAAAATGTTTTATTAAATTTTCTCTCTCTTCGTATATAAAATGAAGTCCCCTGCCTGTTCGTTTTTGTGTATCCGGGCTAGTCTGAGCAGCTACTGTAAAGATTTTGATACGATCTCGGAATTGCCGGGACCAAAATCTTACCAGTATCAACAACAATGACAGGCAAAATTGTTGATATTCTCGGTTCCCAGGATGGATGAACTACATACATACACACAAGCGGCAAAGAAACAGGTATAGGCATGGGCATTCAAATACAGAGGTAGGTAAACAGGCAGAATACTGCGATGCGGTCGGCAATGCCTATATAAGACAAGAAGTGTGTGACGCAGTTGTTAGATCGGTTACTGCTGCTACAATGGTAGGTTATCAAGATTTAAGTGAGTTTGAATGTGGTGTTATGGTCGGCTTACGAGCTATGAGACACAGGTAGCGATGAAGTGGGGATTTTCCAGTACGACCATTTCACGAGTGTACCGTGAATATCAGGAATCCGGTAAAAGATCAAATCTCCGACATCGCTGTGGCTGGAAAGAGATCCTGCAAGAACGGGACCAACGACAACTGAAGAGAATCGTTCAGCGTGACAGAAGTGCAACCCCTCCGCAAGTTGCTGCACATTTCAACACTGGTCCATCAGCAATGCCAGCGTGCGAACCATTCAACGAAACCTCGTCGATATGGGCTTTCGGAGCCGAAGGACCACTCGTGTACCCTTGATGACAGCACGACAGAAAGCTTTACGTCTCGCCTCGGCCCGTCAACACCGACATTGGACTGTTGATAACTGGAAACACACTGCCCGGTCGAACGAGTCTCGTTTCATATTGTATCGTGCGGATTGTCTTGTACGGGTACGGAGACAACCACATGAATCCATGAACACTGTATGTCAGCAGGGGACTGTTAAGGCTGGTGGAGGCTCTGTAACGGTGTGGGACGTGTGCAGTTGGAGTGATATGGGACCCCTGATACGTATAGATACGACTCTGACAGATGACACGTACGTAAGCATCATGTCCGATCGTCTGCATCCATTCGTGTCCATTGTGCATGCCTAGGGACTTGGGCAATTCCAGTAGGACAACGCGACACCCCACACGCACAGAATTGCTAGAGAGTGGCTCTAGGAACGCTCGTCTGAGTTTAAGCGCTTCAACTGGCCACCAGACTCCCCAGTCATGAACATTATTGAGCATATCTGGGATGCCGTGCAGTGTGCCGTTTAGAAGAGATCGCCACCCAATCGTACTCTTACGGACTTATGGACAACCCTACAGGATTCATGGTGTGAATTTCCTCCAGCAATACTTCAGACATTAGTCGAGTCAATGCCACGTCGTGTTGCGACACTTCTGCGTGTTCGAGGGAGTCCTCCACGATATTAGGATGGTGTACCAGTTTCTTTGCCTCTTCAGTGTATATAAATGACTAAGTTTGTACGAAACCTTTAGTGCTCGAGACCTACTTGCGCTTGGCTAATTTTTCATCCTCTGGAGACGCCCAACTCATTTACGTTGGTGACAAATATCGATGGTTTCTCTACGGCACATCGACGCGTTCGCTAGAAGAGTTTTGTTTAATGTGAAGTCATACCATTTGATGCTCTTAATGTATCGAAGCTTCTGTTGGTGAAAGCAATTGAGTTTCTTCAGATCACGGGGCTATAGCGTGCAGGTTTCGCAACCATAGAGTAGGGCAGCAACAACAACTGTTCGAAAAATTATCAATCTGTTGTTTAATGTCAAGTCTTTTTTCAAAAAGATGATTTCCGAGACGTGTAGAAGCGACGTGATCAGAAAGTATTGTGTTTTCCACGTTCTTTTCCGATGAACAGTTAGCTGATAATATATTTCCTAGACAGAGAAAGTGATCTACTTGCTCCAAAGGTGTACTGCAAACACAGGTACTGAAATCTGGAATAGGACCGAGCTTGTGGCATAGTGGTTAGCACACTGGACTCGCATTCAGGAGGACGAGAGTTCAAACCCGCGTCCGCCACCATGATTTAGGTTTTCCATGATTTCCCTGAATAGCTTCAGGCCAATGTCGGGATGGTTCTTTTGGAAAAGCACGGCCGATTTCCTTCCCATCCTTCCCCAATCCAATGGGACCGAAGACCTCGCCGTTTGGCACCCTTCCCCAAACAGAGCAACCGAATCCGGAAAGGCAGTTGCAGGAGTTGGTTGTGCGAGTACCTTTGTTTCCGATATAACGATGGTCAGGCTAAACTATTTGTATATACTGCTGATACAATTTATAAACAACTGCAACTCTGCGGCTGTATGAGGTGGTGAAGCTTTGTCATCTGCTTATTGCAGTTTAGTTATCTGGATGAGGCTTGCGGACAAAATATCAAAATAGTTAAAAGGTAAGTCATTACACAATATTTCAAGATATGGTATCACCAAATCTTTGCCTCAACAGAACTAACATAAGAAAAAATGTTTTAAATGTAATAAGGATTATGCTAAACTACTGGGATTTCTCAAGTCATCTTTATTGTCCTGTGCTTCGTGAGGCACACACCGGTGTGTGGGGGCAGTGGAACCGTCCATATTAAGAATTCAATGTGAGGCTAATTCAGAACTTAGTGGAGAAAAATCGCTCTCAGTTTATATTCACCAGTGTTCATTTTGAAGCAGGAGTTGTTGTTGCCTTTTATTTAGCGATGAAATATCTGCACAGGAGTTAACCCTCGTATTTGTTAATAAGTGCCCGAAAACGGCATTGGCTTCTTACCTAGCTAGCATTTTTCGTGAAGCTCTCTGCCAGCACAAAGTTTCAAGTTACTGGAAAAAGGCGCAGGTGACTCCAGTATATAAGAAGGATAAAAGAGCGGACCCGCAAAATTACAGACCAATGTCCCTAACATCTGTTTGCTGCAGAATCCTTGAACATATTCTCAGTTCGAATGGGGGACAAGGAACGAGCTTATGCGAGAACATTCTACAGCAACGTCATCAGTGCTACAGTCTGGAACCGCGCGACCGCTACGGGCATGGATGTGTGTGATGTCCTTAGGTTAGTTAGGTTTAAGTAGTTCTAAGTTATAGGGGACTGATGACCTCAGCAGTTAAGTCCCATAGTGCTCAAAGCCATTTGAACCATTTTACAAACAACAAACAAGACATCTTATCGGAACTTTGCCAGACTCATAAATGGGATGTGTTTTGCATCCAAGAAATCCACAGAACCGCAGACGCAAACACACCTGAAATACAAGGAATGCGACTAGCTGTGGAAGCACCACATCCTAAACACGGCACCTCCATATTCGTTAGACCTGAGATGATAGTGACTTTTGTTGGAAAATCTACAGCCAATGATATCGAAATATTAACAGCTGAAATTGGAAACTTTACAGTAACATCCGAGTATAAACCTCCAGGAAAAAAATTTGCTTTCACCCCGCCAACAAACTCCACAAACCAGAACACCAAATTCATAGTAGGAGATTTTAACTGCCACAGCACCACTTGGGGATATAGTGAAACAGACGAGACACCTGTTGGAGGAATGGATAGAAACAAGAAACCTCAGTATCCTCCATGATCCAAAACTTCCCCCCTCCTTCACAAGTAAAATATGGAAACGTGAACAACTGCATTACCAGTTCAAACATAAAAGATTGCTGTACTATGGGTGTAGATTGTTGTACTAAAGTAGTATATCAACCTATACCTCGAACACAGCATAGACCAATAGGGATGCAGGTGTTTACAGCAGTCGAAACCACTACAGTACCGTTTCACAGAAGATTTAATTTTAAAAAGGCCAGTTGGGAAACTTTCGCAGAGAAACTGGATGAAGCCTTAGGAAACCTCGCCCCAACCCCAAAGCACTACCAGGCATTTGTGCGAATGCTACAGAGAATCTCCAGACAACGTATACCACGAGGCTGTCGACAGCAGTACATCCCAGGTCTCAGGAATTATACCGAAAGGACACCTTTAATCAAGAAACAATACCATGTGGTACGGCTTTGATGCAAATGCTAAGTGAAGCTCGCAAAAAAGATGGATGGATACCCTGGAGAGGATGGATATGACACTCAGCTCCAAAATAGCCCGAAATCTTATTAAAAAACTTGACGAAAACCCAAATGGGCCCAAAGTTTCCCGCCGTAACACCTAATCAAGTGGCTCATCAACTGCACCTGATTACAAAGACTGATACAAAACAACAGAGAGTAAAAATTAACAGGACTTTAGAATCAGAAACTAATAGATTTTTAACACCCTTTACAATGAGGGAATTCAACAAGGGTCTCAGCAGTATCAAAAGCGGCAAAGCAGCTGGGGTGGATGACATGTGCACGGAGCAGATCAAACGCTTTGGACCAGGCACAAAGAACTGGATCCTGAGACTTTTCAACCAGTGTCGCAGAACGTGTAAGATTCCCAAGATGTGGGGGAAGGCAGGGATAGTGGCTCTCTTAAATCTCGGGAAGGCACCTGATTCACCAAATTAGCCCAGTATCTCTCCTGTGTCGTCTTTACAAACTGTATGAGAGACTAATTTTAAATCGTGTGACAGACTCTATTGGGATGAAATTATTCCTCAACAAGCTGGTTTTAGACCTGGAAACTCATTCACTGGTCAAATTGTGTGCTTAACGGGACACATAGATGAAGGATACGAAAATAAAAAGAAAACAGGGCTAGCCCTGGTCGACCTTAGCTCTGCATATGATACAATTAACCGCACGCTGTTGCTCTATAATGAACTAAGAGACTATCAATTTGTTAAGATTATCGAGTCCCTATTACAAAACAGACAATCTTACGTTGTACTCTATGGGAAAAAGAACAGATGGAGAAACCAGAAAAATGGTCTGGCCCAAGGAAGCGTTTTGGCGCCCTGCCTGTTTAATCTGTACACCAACGACCAACCGACGCCTAAGCGTACAAAATATTCATTTTCTGTATGTGGATGACTTGGCAATTACGGCATGTAGAACAGAAGCTGGAGAAAGCTCTTAGAGAAATGTCAGAGTATTATAAAAACAACTTTATTAAGCCAAACCCGTCCAAAACACAAGTCAGCGCCTTCCACCTTCGATTCTGGCAAGCTAACGGTAAACTTAACGTCTCTTGGAAGAATACCACACTGGACAATACCGACAGATCAACTTACCTGGGCGTGGTGCTCGACGGAAAACTGACATGCAGGCACCATTGCGAAAAGACGCGCCAAAAAAGTAACTGCCAGAAATAATATTCTGCGGAAGCTATCTAACAGCAAATGGGGTGCTAAACCTTCCATATTAAAAACCACCGCACAAGCGTTAAGCTTCTCTACAGTCGAATAGATCAACCCACGCAAAGAAGGTCGACATAAGTCTTAATGAAACATGTAGATTAACAACGGAATGCATGAAACCTATTTCCTTACCAGAACTACACTCCTGGAAATGGAAAAAAGAACACATTGACACCGGTGTGTCAGACCCACCATACTTGCTCCGGACACTGCGAGAGGGCTGTACAAGCAATGATCACACGCACGGCACAGCGGACACACCAGGAACCGCGATGTTGGCCGTCGAATGGCGCTAGCTGCGCAGCATTTGTGCACCGCCGCCGTCAGTGTCAGCCAGTTTGCCGTGGCATACGGAGCTCCATCGCAGTCTTTAACACTGGTAGCATGCCGCGACAGCGTGGACGTGAACCGTATGTGGAGTTGACGGACTTTGAGCGAGGGCGTATAGTGGGCATGCGGGAGGCCGGGTGGACGTACCGCCGAATTGCTCAACACGTGGGGCGTGAGGTCTCCACAGTACATCGATGTTGTCGCCAGTGGTCGGCGGAAGGTGCACGTGCCCGCCGACCTGGGACCGGACCGCAGCGACGCACGGATGCACGCCAAGACCGTAGGATCCTACGCAGTGCCGTAGGGGACCGCACCGCCACTTCCCAGCAAATTAGGGACACTGTTGCTCCTGGGGTATCGGCGAGGACCATTCGCAACCGTCTCCATGAGGCTGGGCTACGGTTCCGCACACCGTTAGGCCGTCTTCCGCTCACGCCCCAACATCGTGCAGCCCGCCTCCAGTGGTGTCGCGACAGGCGTGAATGGAGGGACGAATGGAGACGTGTCGTCTTCAGCGATGAGAGTCGCTTCTGCCTTGGTGCCAATGATGGTCGTATGCGTGTTTGGCGCCGTGCAGGTGAGCGCCACAATCAGGACTGCATACGACCGAGGCACACAGGGCCAACACCCGGCATCATGGTGTGGGGAGCGATCTCCTACACTGGCCGTACACCACTGGTGATCGTCGAGGGGACACTGAATAGTGCACGGTACATCCAAACCGTCATCGAACCCATCGTTCTACCATTCCTAGACCGGCAAGGGAACTTGCTGTTCCAACAGGACAATGCACTTCCGCATGTATCCCGTGCCACCCAACGTGCTCTAGAAGGTGTAAGTCAACTACCCTGGCCAGCAAGATCTCCGTATCTGTCCCCCCATTGAGCATGTTTGGGACTGGATGAAGCGTCGTCTCACGCGGTCTGCACGTCCAGCACAAAGGCTGGTCCAACTGAGGCGCCAGGTGGAAATGGCATGGCAAGCCGTTCCACAGGACTACATCCAGCATCTCTACGATCGTCTCCATGGGAGAATAGCAGCCTGCATTGCTGCGAAAGGTGGATATACACTGTACTAGTGCCGACATTGTGCATGCTCTGTTGCCTGTGTCTATGTGCCTGTGGTTCTGTCAGTGTGATCATGTGATGTATCTGACCCCAGGAATGTGTCAATAAAGTTTCCCCTTCCTGGGACAATGAATTCACGGTGTTCTTATTTCAGTTTCCAGGAGTGTATATAGAGCTGCCGGGTTTGCGAACCCCAACTCAAGGAGAACAACACATGAAGTCGCAGAGAGGCCCAGACAAACTCTTGACCATCGGTATCCCCTTTTTGGCAGTGAGTCTAAACCCGGGCAATTGAAATCCCGTAAAAGATTATTAGCCATGATAACAGAAGAACCACCAGCCACATGCACAGGAAGTGCCCAGCGGATTCAGCACAGACTGGAAGACACTGAACCGAATAAGGACAGTGGTGGCCCCAGTAAATACAAATATGATCAGGCGGGCTCTTGGAGCTACTGATGGTAAGTGTGACTGTGCCGCTGTGCAGGATATGAAACATCTGCTCGCCTACCCAAACTGCCCTTATAGGCGCAACCCAGACGATTTGTGGCTGGACAAGAAAGAAGCCTTGGACGTGGCCCTACTCTGGGCTGAAAGATTGTGAGCTGGTTTACGGACACGAAAAAGCAAGAAAGTAAGTCCGAATATGATAAACTTTCTTGAGACTGAGAAACTTATGGCCACGAATCAGAAAGCATCGCTCGTTCAAAACTCAGATTGCCCTTTTCTCACGTGATACACTGCTAACTATGGGTGAAAGGTAACACGCAGATCCATTATTTATAGATTTCCGGAAACCATTTGACACCGTGCCCCATTGCAGGCTGCCAGCGAAAGTACGAGCATATGGAATAAGTTCACAGATATGTGAGTGGCTCGAAGACTTCATAAGTAACAGAACCTAGTATGTTGTTCTCGACGTCGAGTGTTAATTAGGGACAAGGGTATCGTCAGGAGTGCCCCAGCGAAGTGGGATGGGACCGCTGTTGATCTCTGTATACAGAAATGATTTGGCGAACAGGGTGCGCAGCAGTCTGCTGCCGTGGTGTACGGTAAGGTGTCGAATTTGAGTGGCTGTAGGAAAGCACAAGAGGACTTAGACAAAATTTCTAGTTGCTGTGATGAATGGCAGCTAGCTGTATATGTAGAAAAATGTAAGTTAACGCAGATGGGTAGGAAGATCAAACCTGTAACGTTCGGATACGGTATTATTAGTGTCCTACTTGACGCAGTCAAGTCATTTGAATATCTGGGCGTTAAGTTGCAAAGCGATATGAGATGGAACCAGCATGTGATAGGGAAGACGAATGATTGACTTCGCTTTATTGGGAGAATTTTAGGGAAGAGTGGTTCACCTGCAAAGGAGACCGCATGTAGAACCCAGGTGCGACCTGTTATTGAGTGCTGTTCGAGTCCTTGGGATCCGCGCCAGGTCGGACTGAAGGAAGACATAGAAGCAATTCAGAGGCGGGTTGCTGCTAGATTTGTTACCAGCAGGTTCGAAAAACACTTAAGTGTTACGGAGATCCTTCAGAAACTCAGATGACAATCCCTGGAGGGAAGGCGACGTTCTTCTCGAGAAACACTATTGAAAAAATTTAGAGGACCATCATTTGAAGCTGACTGCCCAACGATTCTACGAGGGCAGTTCAATAAGTAATGCAACACATTTTTTTCTCGGCCAATTTTGGTTGAAAAAACCGGAAATTTCTTGTGGAATATTTTCAAACATTCCCGCTTCGTCTCGTATAGTTTCATTGACTTCCGACAGGTGGCAGCGCTGTATGGAGCTGTTAAAATGGCGTCTGTAACGGATGTGCGTTGCAAACAACGGGCAGTGATCGAATTTCTTTTGGCGGAAAACCAGGGCATATCAGATATTCATAGGCGCTTGCAGAATGTCTACGGTGATCTGGCAGTGGACAAAAGCACGGTGAGTCGTTGGGCGAAGCGTGTGTCATCATCGCCGCAAGGTCAAGCAAGACTGTCTGATCTCCCGCGTGCGGGCCGGCCGTGCACAGCTGTGACTCCTGCAATGGCGGAGCGTGCGAACACACTCTTTCGAGATGATCGACGGATCACCATCAAACAACTCAGTGCTCAACTTGACATCTCTGTTGGTAGTGCTGTCATAATTGTTCACCAGTTGGGATATTCAAAGGTTTGTTCCCGCTGGGTCCCTCGTTGTCTAACCGAACACCATAAAGAGCAAAGGAGAACCATCTGTGCGGAATTGCTTGCTCGTCATGTGGCTGAGGGTGACAATTTCTTGTCAAAGATTGTTACAGACGATGAAACATGGGTTCATCACTTCGAACCTGAAACAAAACGGCAATCAATGGAGTGGCGCCACCCCCACTCCCCTACCAAGAAAAGGTTTAAAGCCATACCCTCAGCCGGTAAAGTCATGGTTACAGTCTTCTGGGACGCTGAAGGGGTTATTCTGTTCGATGTCCTTCCCCATGGTCAAACGATCAACTCTGAAGTGTATTGTGCTACTCTTCAGAAATTGAAGAAACGACTTCAGCGTGTTCGTAGGCACAAAAATCTGAACGAACTTCTCCTTCTTCATGACAACGCAAGACCTCACACAAGTCTTCGCACCCGAGAGGAGCTCACAAAACTTCAGTGGACTGTTCTTCCTCATGCACCCTACAGCCCCGATCTCGCACCGTCGGATTTCCATATGTTTGGCCCAATGAAGGACGCAATCCGTGGGAGGCACTACGCGGATGATGAAGAAGTTATTGATGCAGTGCGACGTTGGCTCCGACATCGACCAGTGGAATGGTACCGTGCAGGCATACAGGCCCTCATTTCAAGGTGGCGTAAGGCCCTAGCATTGAATGGAGATTACGTTGAAAAATAGTGTTGTGTAGCTAAAAGATTGGGGAATAACCTGGTGTATTTCAATGCTGAATAAAACAACCCCTGTTTCAGAAAAAAAATGTGTTGCATTACTTATTGAACTGCCCTCGTATTACCGCCAAAATACATGGCGCGTAAGGACCACGCAGATAAGATACAAAAAATTAGGGCTCAGTAGGAGGCACATAGACAGTCGTTTCTCCCTCGCTCTATTTGCGAGTGGAACAGGAGGGAAAATGACTGGTAGTGGTACAGGGTACCCTCTGCCATGCACCTTACTGCGGCTTGCGGAGTATCTATATAGATGTGGTACACAACACTGTATATAGCAATTGTTATAAATATATACAAGATCACGTAAAAATATAATTTCAGAGTTTTTGTTGAACATGCGTTGGCTTTATCTGTTTAAGTACTCACTGACATTTTTGCCTTGTCCAGCACCTAAATACTTACTTTTTTAACATCCAGAACAGCATTTCACATCGCACTACTTATATTTTGTCTTATGTAGTATAACACAAAGAACGTGGAGTGTTCATTGCTCATTGTGTATAAAAACTGACACAGAAGATGTCTGTATGGCTGTCTAGGTAATTCATTTGTGTCGCAAATAGCTAATTTGTAACTTGTTATGCCCAGTGTACATTTTATGCAGTTATGCAGTTACGTAGACAGGAGACGACTGTATGATCAGCGACTGAATTACAATTAGAAATCAACTAAAGAATCAGTTATGAACTTGTGTAACTGTTTCTCATCAGTAATATTCTGCAGAACATTGGACTGAGAACTTTAACAAATACTCGACTGCACAGGCGTTCCCGGAGTAGTAGCTCGTGGTGCGCTAGTCGCCACTGCAGCCGGATTCTAAAATCAAACCGGTATGATATTTCGGAGTTATAAAGAGCGCCCGTATTCGGACGATGAGCTGAAGTGCTGAGATACCAAAGCTGTCAGCGCAACCCCTTAAGACCGCCGTAAACGAACAAACGTGTCTGACAAAATTGCTCTCATCTACCCACGGATTAGCCAAGCAAGCCCGTACGCGCTACAGCAATGTTTGCAGATAAACCTTACCTTGAAGCAGTCGTTTTCCGCCTTCCTAAATAAATGGCTCTGATCACTATGGGACTTGAAATCTAATATCATCAGTCCCCTAGAACTTAGAACTACTTAAACCTAACTAACCTAAGGACAATCGAACCTGCGACCGTAGCAGTCGCGCGGTTTCGGACTGAAGCGCCTAGAATCGCTCAGCCACGGCGGCCGGCTCTTCGTAAATATTTTGATAGTAGTGAGATAGACCACAATGACAGACAAAGCAGTTTTGGCATTGACTTTGGCACTGTGTTTGAAGAAGAAGAAGAAGAAGAAGAAGACTCTGGTCCAGGGACCGGCTTAAAATGAGCGATTTGCCCCTGAATATCTTGTAAAGGAAGTATTACTCTTGGAACCCGATGATTATATTAACTTTCTTCTAATGGATAATAAAATTCTGTAAAACTTGTTGAGGTCCTCCTAAAGGAGCTGTCTGTCGAGTTCACTCTTATCTAGCCACGGATGTGTCACACAGACTCGTTCACGTACCAAGAAAGCTTGCTTTTGAAGCAGAAGCTTTTCGTGTATGCTGTATTTTGACACTAGTGGGAATGGCTACAAATGCAGATGAAGCATTTGAAGTAACATGGAGAGCTGCATGAAACCACTGTTCGGGCTAAAGACCAGAAAAACAATAATACCAACTCTGGCGCTGTTTTTGAAGAAGAAGAAGAAATCAAGACGCTGGTCCAGGGATTGGTTTAAAATGAGAGAGAAATATACAGTTGAAAACCTGTTAATGGAAATGTTACATTCAGACCCTGATGATGGGCTGTCAAACGTTCAATAATTTGTTTAGCGTTACTTCGCGCTCACATTGAAAAAGAAGACACAAGCATGGGAAAATTTATTTTCTTCTTCTTATTCCTCGAAGATAGTTCACTAAAATATCACAACGTAGGAACACATAGCCTACATCGTCCATGGAAGGACCCGACTACTTCGATTTCTTCTATTTCGTTCTACTTCCCCTTGTGTGTGACTGTGTGCGTAAAATATTTATTTTACTCATAACCTTTTCATACGTAATATTTGGCTGGGAAAGGTGCTATACCTCCATCATTTTGATACCTATCAGTGCTGTTTTGTTTTCGTACTTGACCGCAGTTGCCATGGATGTGGAAACTCACGATATAATGAGATAAATTGTAGTAAAACAGTTTTTCACTAAACATATACGGCGAAATATCGCCGCATATAGAGTCCGGCTGTATGTTGGTGCGACGACTTTGGCGGTGCCTTTACATCTGTACGACTTTTCGTGCGCACAAAGCGCATGCGGCAATTGCTCGAGGACGCAAGCAGACGCACGCGCAAGCGCAGAGTCGTGCATGCTTCTGCTTCGTGCGCAGGCGCAGTGTCTCCGTATCACAGGGGAGACACGTCGCAACAGTCGTGCGCCCGTTCGCAGTTCTGTACGATTTATTTATTTATTTATTGTTCCGTGGGACCAAATTAAGGAGAAGTCTCCATGGTCATGGAACGAGTCAATACATGAAATTATAACACGATATTAGAAACAGATAAAATGAAATATAAAAAAAACATATTCAGGTGATAAGTCGTAAGTTTAAATGAAGAAAATCAACAATGTAACACTGGAATTCGCTTAATTTTTTAGCTCTTCCAGGAGCTCCTCGACAGAATAGAAGGAGTGAGCCATGAGGAAACTCTTCAGTCTAGAATTAAAAGAATTTGGGCTACTGCTAAGATTTTTGAGTTCTTGTGGTAGCTTATTGAAAATGGATGCAGCAGAATACTGCACTCCTTTCTGCACAAGAGTCAAGGAAGTGCATTCTACATGCAGATTTGATTTCTGCCTAGTATTAACTGAGTGAAAGCTGCTAACTCTTGGGAATAGGCTAATATTGCTGCCGGCCGGAGTGGCCGAGCGGTTAAAGGCGCTACAGTCTGGAACCGCACGACCGCTACGGTCGCAGGTTCGAATCCTGCCTCGGGCATGGATGTGTGTGATGTCCTTAGGTTAGTTAGGTTTAAGTAGTTCTAAGTTCTAGGGGACTTATGACCACAGCAGTTGGGTCCCATAGTACTCAGAGCCATTTGAACCATTTGAAGCTAATATTGCTAACAACAAACGACATTAAAGAAAATATATACTGTGAGGGCAATGTCAGAATTCCCAGATTTTTGAATAGGGGTCGACAAGACGTTCTCGAACTTACACCACATATAGCTCGAACAGCCCGTTTTTGAACCAAAAATACCCTTTTTGAATCAGAAAAATTACCCCAAAAAATAATACCATACGACATAAGCGTATGAAAATATGCGAAGTATACTACTTTTCGTGTTGAAATGTCACTTATTTCAGATACTGTTCTAATGGTAAATAAAGCAGCATTTAGCTTCTGAACAAGATGCTGGACATGGGCTTTCCACAGCAGCTTACTATCTATCCGAACGCCTAGGAACTTGAACTCTTCCGTCTCGCTTATAATATGCCTATTCTGTCTGATCAAAATATCGGTTCTTGTTGAATTGGGAGTTAGAAACTGTAAAAACTGAGTCTTACTGTGATTAGAATCAAATTATTTTCCACAAGCCACGAACTTATTTCATGAACTACATTATTTGTTACTGTTTCAATATTACACACAAGATCCTTCACTATCAAGCTGGTGTCATCAGCAAACAGAAATATTTTTGAATCACCTGTAATACTAGGAGGCATATCATTTATATAAATAAGAAACAGCAGTGGCCCCAGCACCGACCCTTGGGGAATGCCCCACTTAACAGTGCCCCATTGGGACTGAACACCTCTACCACTCTCAATATTGCGGAGAATTACCCTCTGCTTTCTGTTCTTAAAGTAAGAGGCGAACCAATTGTAAGCTACTCCCCTTACTCCATAATGGTCCAACTTCTGCAGTAATATTTTGTGGTCAACACAGTCAAAAGCCTTCGTTAAATCAAAGAAAACACCTAGCGTTCGCAACCTTTTATTTAATCCGTCCAAAACCTCACAGAGAAAAGAAAATATAGCATTTTCAGTTGTTAAGCCATTTCTAAAACCAAACTGAACATTTGACAGCAAATTATGTGAATTTAAATGCTCCAGTAACCTTGTATATACAACCTTCTCGATAACTTTAGCAAACACCGATGGCATAGAGATAGGTCTAAAATTGTGAACATTATCAATGTCTCCCTTTTTATAAAGTGGCTTCACTACCGAGTACTTTAATCGGTCAGGAAACCGACCACTCCTAAAGGAAAAGTTACAGATATGGCTGAGAACTGGGCTAACGCACATAGAACAATACTTCAGTATTCTGCTAGATTCCCCGTCATATCCATGAGAGTTCTTGGTCTTTAGTGATTTAATTATTAACTCACAAGGGGAGGCCGCCAATTGTGAAATTCAGATTCGATTCATACTGCGCATAATAAAAGCTCATGGCCAGAGGTGTAATGTGGCAAAGCACCAAGATGCACTTCTCAGCCGTTGTCGAGAAAATCGACAGTTAAAAGAAACCGTTGCGATGAAATACTCTCGACGATTAGTAATTTTCTACAGCGTCGTGGCGCAGCGGTAAGTGCTCGGGCTCGTAATCCGAAGGTCGCCGGATCGAATCTCGCGCCATACATTTTTTTTATTATTAGTTTTTTGTAATATATATATATATATATATATATATATATATATATATATATATATATATATATAAAGTATTAATGAATTGCTTATGCATGTTGGTGAAGGCGGATCGCTCTCCAATTGTACCGCCTCCATTTTTCCGTTTTTTTTTTTAACAGGGTGTACCAAAGCTCTCCCGTCCGCACTGATTTTCGACAATGTTATAAGTTGCGCTAGGGACCGCATCTACCTTCTTTCGAAGTTAGCAGGCAACTACGCTGTATGTGGCGGCTCGTTTCGGCCCATTCAACATCTGTCATTCAAGTGTAACGAGCGAGTAACAGAGTTTATATTTCATACCTGCCACAGCAAATTTGTGTTCGTGGGCTCTCTATTCTAATTCGAACGTTTGACTTACGCTATACGTATTCGTTTCGGAATATCGTTTCTACGTCTTCCGTTAACTATACGTGGTTAACATTATGAAGACAATTAATAACATTTGTGAAATACAACTTTGTTTGCGGAAAACGTAATGATGTTCGAAGTCGCCAGTTTTTCCACGACAAACGACTTTCAACAAGTTAGGTGTATATGCATAATGGTTGCAATTGATTGCCGGTAATTTTATATATATATATATATATATATATATATATATATATATATATATATTTGAATTATAAAAGACAAATACTAAAAAAAAAGTTACGTAGCGCGAGATTCGATCCGGCGACCTTCGGATTACGAACCAGAGCGCTTACCGCTGCGCCACGACGCTGTAGAGGATCGTTAGTCGTAGAGAGTATTTCACCGCAACGGTTTCTTTTAACTGTCGATTTTCTCGACAACGGCTGAGAAGTGCATCTTGGTGCTTTGCCACATTACACCTCTGGCCATGAGCTTTTATTATGGGCAGTATGAATCGAATCTGAATTTCGCAATTGGCGGCCTCCCCTTGTCAATCTCCCTCTTGTCAGTATCGTGGAGGAGCATTTCAGGTAACAGTCTCGGAACACTCTTTTCTAAGAGCGCTATATGATTCCCTGTTGGGACTAGGTTTCTATTTAGTTCACCTGCTATATTCAGAAAGTGATTATTAGATACTGTACATATATGCGACTTATCAGTAACACGGACATTCCCACTACGCACTGATTCTATATCCTCGACCTGTCTCTGCAGACCAGCAACTTCCTTTACGACTGACCATATGGTTTTAATTTTATCCTGAGACTTAGCTATTCTATCTGCACACCACCTACTTTTTGCCTTCCTAATAGCATTTTTAAGCACCTTACAATACTGTTTGTAATGAGCTGCTGCATTTAGATTTTGACTGTTTCTAACGTTTTGATATAATTGCCACTTTGTTCTACAAGATATTCTTATCCCTCTAGTCAGCCACCCAGGCTGCCTGTTTGTGCTAGTACTCTGTTTTAAACATTCTAACGGAAAGCAACTTTCAAAGAGCATGAGAAAAGTCTTGAGAAAAGCATTATATTTATCGTCTACTGTATCAGCGCTATAAACATCTTGCCACTCTTGTTCCTATATAAGGTTTACAAAGGTCTCTACAGCAACTGGATCAGCTTTCCTGAACAGCTGATGACTATATTTAACACGTGTTGCAGCACAAAAATCTTTTAAAGTTAAAATTTGTGCATCATGATCTGAAAGGCCATTCACCTTTTTGCTAACAGAATGCCCTTCTAGTAATGAGGAATGAACAAAAATGTTGTCTATGGTTGTTATACTGTGCCCTTGCACTCTCGTTGGAAAGAATACGGTTTGCATAAGATTATATGAATTAAAGAGGTCTACCACCATCGTCTTCCTTGCACAATCACTTATACAATTAATATTGAAGTCACCACATATAACTATCTTTTTGTATTTCCTATAAAGTGAACCAAGAACCTCCTCTAGCTTTAACAAAAATGTTGTGAAATCGGAGTCTGGGGATCTATCAATAACAACAGTTAGAACTTTAGCTCCGTTAAATTTAACCACACCTGCACAACATTCAAACACCTTTTCAGTGCAGTACTTTGAAACATCAATTGACTCAAATGGGATACCGTTTTTCACATACATGGCTACTCCCCCACACCGCAAAGAGCTCCTCGAAAAGCTGCTAGCCAACCTGTATCCTGATAAAGGAAGCCTCTGAATTAGCTCCTTATTTAAGAAGTGTTCAGTTATAACAATAATTTCAGAGTCAACGTCTATAAGCAGTTCACTAACTTTATCTCTAATACCTTGTATATTTAGATGAAATATACTAATTCCCTCATTACTCGGATACCTAAGCTTTGTCAAAAGTGATTTTCTTATTAGAGAGGCTTCCCTTAAGCAGGAATACCTATCAGCTGACTTCAATCTAAAAAAGGTGCAGCTCTAATACCCACTACTGCAGGAATTTTCCCATGAGTGATCTCACCAACCCCACCTATGCTGTCACCTATAAGCTTTGCCAACCTCCCCTTCCCATACCTGTTGAGGTGCAGGCCATGTCTAGTGAAACCCGTACTGCTGATAGACTACACCGACACCACTGAAATGTGACCCATGCTTTCTGACATCAGCGCACCCCCAAGTCTCATGTTATTACGCCTGACGGCTGTATTAAGATGAGGCCGATCGTGACGCTGAAACATTTCCACGAAATGCACATTCGTGTTGCCAGTCTGAGTGGCTATCTTTTCCAGGTCAACATCTATGTTATACTCCCCATCCCTACCAACTCTATTACCAGCCCCACCCACAATCACTACCTGATCCTCTTTAGTAAAATCCCTACATAACCCCCCTGTGTTAACAGTCACCTGAGCCAACCCTGCATTAGGCTTCACAATGCTGGTGACCTGGTACTCACTCCCCAGCACTTCCTGCAACTGCTGGCCTACACCTCTGCCATGAGAACTACCTAACAGCAGAACCTTCTTCTTCCTCTTCGACTTTGCAACTGTTCTAGGCACAGTAACTACTGAGGTCTGCGGCATACTTCCTACATCTACAGCTACTAGAGATTCCTCTCCACTAGACTCTGACAGTTGGTCATATCTATCGTAAACACCAATAGTAAAACTATCTGAAAATCTTCTTCTCCTAGCAGATCTCTTGCCAACAGCCAACTCCCATTCCCCAACCCCCTTCTCCCTCCTCATCCTATTTAGCTCCTCCTGTGCGTTTTTCAACTGCACCTGAAGGGCACAGATCTTACGCTCCTGCTCATCTAGCAACTTACTCTTGCTACATAACCTGCAGTTCCAGGAGAGGATCTCACCAGAATGCCCACTGGCTTCCCCACTGCATTCCCCCCAGTGAAAATACTTCGAACAAGTCTCACACCGCAATCCACTACTCACGAACCTACGGCAAAGCCCACACTTCTCACTCATGGTAAAATTTTACTTTTTCTAAGTTTCGCTACTACAATAAGAAGATGTTAAAAACCTGACTACAATAATCACAAACTTACTCTACAAGGGAAGTAACGACTATTATTAACAGTATTAATAAACAACAAATGTGAATATAACAAAAGACTAATACAGAAAGAAAATCAAACGTCTAATGACACAGTAACGAAGCTGAAAACAGTTCCCAAAAGGTTCTTCTGAAATTATTTCACCAGAAAACACCAAGAACACCGGTTGAAGACTACTAAAGTTCCTAAATAAACCACTATACACAAACAATTAATGTTGTGTCTAGACAAGACAGCCTAGACACAATGAGAGGAAGCCGAAAGGCACGCGCTAAGCTAGAGCAGGAAGGCGTGAGGTCTGAAACAGGATACGTAATGAATGCTATAAAGAAAAGTACGTAGCTTCTGGACTACTTAACTTTAATCCATCCTTTTGGTACATCTGGAGATTGTGGCGATACAAGTGAGACTCTTTAGATACATGCAATGTTACTAATGGCGCCTTGCTAGGTCGTAGCCATTGACTTAGCTGAAGGCTATTCTAACTATTGGCTCGGCTAATGAGCGAGGCTTCGTCAGTATATTCGCTAGCTACGTCGTCCGTACAACTGGGGCGAGTGCTAGTCCGTATCTCGAGACCTGCCTTGTCGTGGCGCTCGGTCTGCGATCACACAGTGGAGACACGCGGGTCCGACATGTACTAATGGACCGCGGCCGATTGAAAGCTACCACTTAGCAAGTGTGGTGTCTGGCGGTGACACCACAATTAATTAGTACTTAGCTTTCGATGCGCCGCTACAGCTGCAACTGGTCAGCGCGGAATGTAAACACAGGCAAGAGGTTAAGTTGCTCGATACGAAACACTCACAAATATCAGGTCACAACACAAGAAAGGCAGAGGTGAATGAAGAAACCACTAATACGTCACTTATATAGTAAATATTATCACAAAAACCGTTAAAATATGTATCTGAAACCTAAAAATATATGAAAACTTAGAGAGTGATCTCATACTCAGTCACTCGATTATGACGTCACACCAAAGATCTAGCTGGGTGATTTGTTTTATTGCGTCCCGCAGGTAAAAGATTCAGTTTTTAGCACGCATTCAAGCTTGCCTTTGCCTCAGCATTTTGGCCGAGTTTCTAACGAGGAACGCATGGAATCTGAATTGTGTTATATGGTACTTTCGTTTTTATGGCTTGTTGATTCCGTGGATTATAAAGACAGAGTGAAGCTAATTAGTAACTACAGCTGCTGACAAATAAGCACAACTTGGACGCAATAAAGGTAAACCAGAAAAAAGGAAAAAGCCATAAATGGTTCTTCCCATGAAAATGTGTGGAAGAAGAAGAATGATTCTGAGGCCTTTGATGTGCTGAAGCCATTCTGGTTATTTTGCGAGCTGCTGTCATTCATAAAAGGTTTGCGTCGTCGAATGCAAATAGAAGAACATTGAAGTCTACCAGAAACGTGCTTCGATAAAATCATTTTTGATTTGTAAACGGAATCGGGAACCCACCATGTAGTTAACATCAGCCACCAGCCAGTCCTTGGACGTTGCAGATCCGTGTATTGCTGAAACTGCTCCCCCTGCCTACTCCACAAATTTCAACTTCCATCATATCTGGCTCAGTCAGCGAATAGAATTCATCACAGCAACAAAAAAATACTAAGAAGTTTCAGACTCTTTCTAACGCTTTAGTCCAAGTACTCTCCGAGTGAAGCAAACACGTGCGCCCATGAATAACTGAAGGACGTTACAAGCATGCTGATTTGATGGTTGTTACATTCTCTCGATATAATGTTTTATCTCTTTTAGAAGTCATGATTATAAGTACTCTTTCTGCGAGATAAATGAAATACTCATACTGGAATATTCTTGACATACTCACTGTAAGCGTTAAGAATCTAGCAAGTGTTCTGTTCTTCATAGTAAGCTTTACGTCAAGTGGTCCTCAGTCTGCCCTTAGCCTGATATTTTTCTTTGACGAAGAAATTTGATCAAATATTCTTCGACAAAGATCTTTGGTGTTGCAAAACAGGTGGTATTACACTGTCATCAAATGTTTCGTCAAAGTTCCTTGATAATGGCCGACGAAGACTTATTACTATGCTCTGCAGTGGCGCGCAGTGCAGTTGCATTGTCATTATATTTGGTAAAGTAGTAGGAGAAAAGGAAAAGGAAACGTACTTCCGTGAAGCCGTGGGTTTCACGGTGAAACGAGAAAGGCATACAACAAAATTTGTAACGGGTCCAGCAAGTCGAGGACGTAAATTTGTGTGAAAATTGCTTGCGAATAGACAAGACTATAGTTCCATACGTGCTCAAGAAAGTGTCTCCTCATTTTTACAAAGCAGAACCCTCAACTCAGAAATGCTATACCCGCGAAAGGCAGGCTTACCGTACCACTGCGATTTCTTGCAGCAGGAGAAAACTGCGCTAGTTTACAGTATAGCTCTCGAATACCGCAGTGCACGTTGACGAAAATAATACCAAGGACGTGAGAGCCTATTTATGAAACACTCAAGGGGAAATATCTGAAGGCAAATAATTACTCAGGACATACTACACCCTCGAAGAAATATTTTTATTTCTACAAAAGCTGTAGATTTCCCCCTTTATGCCCTCGGCTGTTTATCCGGGCCATACTTCACAGTTAATGGCCTCCGTAACATTTTTATAGCTCTCGCTTCTTCTTATTCTATTTTTGTATTGGAGATGCCGCATGTTATACAGTGCTTAATCTGGTCCATACATTTCTATCAAATTTTTTTTTGTTTTTTTTTGTTTTTTGTTTGGGGTTTAAGTGCGCTCAACTACTGAGGTCATTAGCGCCCAGTCACAATTTTTAGAGCACATAGAATCTAGTAAAACTCAAGGGGGGGAGGGGGGGGGGGAGGGACACCAGAAAGTTCTTACAAAGATGCAGATAAAATAAGTGAAGGAGTTAGATGTCTTTGGACAAGCCAGTCAAAGTAATGAAACGAAGAACACGAGCAGCTGCTCGAGCGTCATCAGCTAAGATATCCTGTAAAGTAGATGGCAGAGACAGGACAACACGAGATTGACTAAAACGGAGACACGACAATAAAACATGGCGCACTGTTAATGCATGACCACAAAGGCACTGAGGGGCTGGGTCACCGGAGAGCAGGTAGCGGTGGCTAAACCGGCAATGCCCAATCCGCAACCTGGTCAGAAGGACCTCTTCTCGCCGAGATGGTCGGGAGGAGGTTGTCCAAGCAGTTCGGAACGGTTTCACTGCCCGGAGCTTGTTTCCTTGAAGTGATGACCAAGTATCCCACCACAAAGACACAAGCCTCTTACAAACAACCCCACTAATGTCAGAGGACGGGACACAATGGGAGGCTGGCCGAGGCAGGAGGACTGCAGCTTTGGCTGCAGCATCAGCAGCCTCATTCCCAGGCACTCCTACATGGCCGGGAACCCACAGAAAGCTGACAGGAGAGACATCAGCAGCAGAAGAATGGAGGGACTGCTGGATCCGTTGCACCAAGGGATGGACCGGATATGGAGCTCCAAGGCTCTGAAGAGCACTGAGTGAATCAGAGCAGAGTACATACGATGAATGGCGGTGGCGGCGGGCATACTGAACGGCCTGATGGAGAGCAAAAAGCTCGGCCGTAAAGCTGGAACATTGGTCGAGGAGCCGGTATTTAAAGGTGCCGGCCCCGACGACAAAGGCACAGCCAACACCATCGTCAGTTTTGGAGCCATCGGTGTAAGTAAAGGTGTGACCGGCAAGTCGCGCACGAAGTTCGACAAACCGTGAGCAGTACACTGCAGCCGGAGTACCCTCCTTCGGGAGCGAGCTGAGGTCGAGATAGATATGAACCGGAGCCTGGAGCCACGGTGGTGTCAGGCTCTCACCCTCTCTGAAGGTGGTAGGGAGGGCAAAATCCAATTGTCGAAGCAGGCGACGAAAGTGGACTCCAGGGGGCAGAAGGGCAGACACATACAACCCATACTGACGGTCGAGAGAATCGGCGAAGAAGGACTGATAAGAGGGGTGGTCGGGCATTGACAACAGCTGGCAGGCATACCGACAAAGCAGTACGTCGCACCGGTAGGTCAATGGTAATTCGGCAGCTGCAGCATAAAGACTCTCGACAGGACTAGTGTAGAATGTTCTGGTCGCAAGGCAAGACGTAACCCCCAATGGTGGATGGAGTTGAGACGGCGTAAGAGGGATGGCTGAGCAGACGAGTAGACGAGGCTCCCATAATCCAGCTTTGATCGGACTATAGACCGATACAAGCGAAGCAGGACAGTTCGATCCGCTCCCCAAGATGAACCACTAAGAACTCTGAGGACATTAAGGGAACGTGTACAACGGGCAGCCAAATAAGAGACGTGCGGAGACCAACAAAGTTTCCTGTCCAGTGTGAGCCCTAGAAACTTAGTTGTTTCCACGAATGGGAGAACAACGGGACCGAGATGTAAGGATGGCGGAAGGAACGCTTTATATCGCCAAAAGTTAATGCAAACCGTCTTCTCTTCAGAGAACCGGAAGCCATTTGCCACACTCCATGAGTATAGGCTGTCGAGACAACGCTGAAGGCAGCGCTCCAGGAGGCATGTTCTCTGGGCACTGCAGTAGATCGCGAAGTCATCGACAAAAAGAGAGCCTGAGACATTAGGTGGAATGCAATCCATAATTGGATTGATCGCTATGGCAAAAAGGGCTACGCTCAAGACGGAGCCCTGAGGCACTCCGTTCTCCTGGAGGAAGACGTCGGACAATACGGAACCCACACGTACCCTAAACTTTCGGTCTGTTAAAAAGGAATCAATAAAAAGGGGCAGGCGACCCCACCTGTGCATAGTATGGAGGATACCTCCTCTCCAACAGGTATCATAAGCCTTCTCCAAATCGAAGAACACGGCTACTGTTTGGCGCTTTCGCAAAAAGTTATTCATGATGAATGTCGACAAGGTCACAAGGTGGTCAACAGCGGAGCGGCGGCGACGAAAGCCGCATTGGACATTGGTAAGTAGCCGTCGAGATTCAAGAATCCAGACTAACCGAGCGTTAACCATGCTCTCCATCACCTTACAGACACAGCTTGTAAGAGAAATGGGGTGGTAACTAGAAGGAAGGTGTCTATCCTTCCCGGGTTTGGGTATAGGAACAACGACGGCGTCACGCCAACGCATGGGGACTTGACCTTCAGTCCAGACGCGATTGTAGGTACGAAGAAGGAAGCTTTTGCCTGCCGGAGAAAGGTGGGCCAGCATCTGAACGTGAATGGCATCTGACCCCGGAGCAGAGGACCGGGACAGTGCAAGTGCACGTTCGAGTGCCAGCATAGTAAAGGGGGCATTATAATTTTCCAGATTCAGCGAGTGGAAGGAAGGTCGCCGAGCCTCTTCTGCCTCTTTCCTGGGAAGGAAGGCAGGGTGGTAATGGGTGGAGCTTGAAACCTCCGCGAAAAAGCGGCCGAAGGCGTTGGAGACATCCACAGGATCAATAAGGACCTCATTACCTGAAGTCAAGCCAGGTATCGAGGAGTGGGCCTTAATGCCCGACAACCGGCGCAGGCCACCCCAGACGACAGAAGAGGGAGTAAAACTGTTAAAGGAGCTGGTGAAAGAGGCCCAACAAGCTCTTTTGCTGTCTTTGATGACTTTACGGCATTGCGCTCGGAGTCGTTTGAATCCAATACAATTCGCCAACGTAGGATGGCGGCGAAAGGTGCGTAAAGCACGTCGTCGAGCGCGGATAGCGTCTCTACAAGCCTCATTCCACCAGGGGATGGAAACGCAACGTGAAGAAGAGGTAGTATGAGGAATGGAACGTTTGGCAGCATGGATGATAACAGCTGTGAGGTAGTCGACCTGACTGTCACAACTGAGAAAATCGTGGTCCGGAAAGGTCGCCAGGGAGGAGTAAAGTCCCCAGTCAGCTTTCGGTATGTTCCAGCTCGAAGGACGTGGGGATGGGGTGTGGTGCAGGAGACGAATGACACAGGGGAAGTGGTCGATCGAATAGGTGTCAGAAAGGACATACCACTCGAACTGACGGGCAAGAGTGGTAGAACAGATCGAGAGGTCCAAGTGGGAGTAGGTATGAGTAGAGTCCGAGAGGAAAGTCGGGGCGCCAGTATTGAGGCAGACAAGATTGAGATGGTTGAAGACATCCGTCAAGAGGGAGCCTCTCTGACAGGATGCAGGAGAGCCCCAAAGGGGATGATGGGCATTGAAGTCGCCAAACAATAAAAACGGCGGAGGAAGCTGAACAATCAGGTGCATCATGTCAGCCCGGCTAACTGCGGATGACGATGGAGTGTAGATGGTACAAACGGAAAAAGTAAAGGCAGAAAGAGTAATACGGACAGCTATTGCTTGGAGTGGGGTGCAGTGCAGGCCGAGGAGCAGTTGTAAGTCCTCCCGATTAGATCGAATACCTCTTATGTTCCAATGTAACAAAGCCATCGCTAGTCAGAAAAGAGGGGGAACGAAACGGGTGAAGAGCTGGTCACCTCGACGGCCGCGGAGAGCCAGGTTTCGAGGGAACAACGCTACAACAAGCGGGAGGCGGATCTTGTTCCATCGAGTCGTCGCCAGCTGCGGCCGCTTTCCCGGGTTGCGTAGGAGGGGCAGCATCATTTGCCGACGAGAGGCCAGCTGAGCGCCTGGCAGCAGAGCGTCCCGGCGAAACTGAGAACGGCCGCGAGCAGCCACTCACGGATGGAGCGTCAGACGAAACGCGCCGGGGTGGAGAGGGGGTAAAGACTTCTTCTTGGAGGCCTTCTGGGAAGTCCGATGAGGCACGGGGATGGTGGGCTGGACCCGAAGAAGGCCCTCACGCGCGGGGTCCGTTTTGGAACGCTGGACCTCGGAGGCTGGGGTCCTGAATGTTTCCCCAATGGATGCCTGAGAAGAGGATCGCTTCTCAGGCGGCGGGGGGGAGGAGGAGGAAGGGTGGCCCCTGGGGCAGAGGGGGCACGGGCTGCGATGGAGGAGGATTTGGAAGGGAGGGATTTGGGAGGCGGAGCCATAGACCCCGGATGGGGTGAGGAGGTGGAGGGGGGACAGGATAGGGGTGAGGATACTGTGGAAGGAGTGGACACTTCTGAGGCAAACGAAGATGTCAACGTCACGGGATGGAGGTGGTCATACTTCTTCCTGGCCTCAGAATAGGAGAGGTGATCCAAAGTTTTTAATTCTTGAATCTTCTTCAACGTCTGATACGCGGGGCAGTCTAAAGATATAGGCGAGTGGATGCCAAGACAATTGACACACCGAGGTGGTGGGGTGCATGTATGTTCCTCACGAAGAGGACGTCCACAATCGCCACAAAGGGGCTCAGCCTCACACCGTGACGACATGTGCCCAAAGCGCAAACACTGAAAACAGCGCATAGGAGGCGGGACGTGAGGTCGCACGTCAACTTTACCTTCTCCGGGAGAACGTCTCCCTCAAAGGCGAGGATAAAGGCCCCAGTGTCGATGCGACGGTCTTTGGGGCTGCGCTGGACTCGCTGGACGAAATGCACGCCCCGGCGCTCCAGGTTGGCCCTGAGCTCCTCATCAGATTGCAGCAGGAGGTCCTGATGAAAAATAACCCCCTGTGTCCTATTTAGTGCCAGATGTGGGACAATGGACACTGGGATGTCCCCTAGTCAGTCGCACGCCTGGAGCGCCGCCGACTGAGTGGCGGAGGTGGTCTTTATAAGAGCGGACCCCAAACGCATTTTACTGAGAGCCTCGATTTCTCCAAAGATCTCGATGTGCTGGACAAAGAACATGGGCTTGGAGGTGGCGAACGTCCCCCCATCGGTCCGAGAACAGACTAAATAGCTGGGGAAGTACTTCGCCCCAAGCCGGCGGGCCTGTCCTTCCTCCCAGGGAGTGGCCAAGGGGGAAAGGGCAGGAGAACCGGAACCAGAGACAGTACCTTTCTTTTTAAAAGACTCGGCTGCAGAGCGACCCGATACATGTTGACGTTTCATCTGCGAAACGTCCGCCCCGATACCACCCACTCCGACCAGGGGCTCTCCCCACGGGCGCCACCCAGCCTCAGCAAGGGCCACCTGGCAGGATGACCGTTGCCGGGAGTCCTGATGCCCCAAGGAGACGGGCATCTACTCCTTGGCCGACATGGGGAGGGTGCAGCTCAGGTATCGGCAGTACGATCCCTGTGTTGTCAGGGGGCTACAACCTAGAGGGTACATGACGACCCCACCACAACGGGCTGGCTACTGTGCTGGATTTCGGGTGCCATGGAAAGTCCATCATGATCGTAGGTGCAGATGGGGACGCACTATGGGCGTAACTTGTGCAACCCATCAGGCGTTTAGGCCCAATTTGAGGAATAGTGGGTGTGGTTACAACGCCGTTACAATGCTGAGTGCCAAGGCCGTAGTGCACTGAGGACCAGTGAGCCACCATGTAAGGCGTCCTTCCCCAAAAGGCTCGTACTTCTGTAGAATTTTGAAAAATGGAGGTCAAACCCCAAGGGGGACCATCACATGGAAGGCTGAAACGGTTGAAACTCCTTTTAGTCGCCTCTTACGACAGGCAGGAATACCTCGGGCCTATTCTTACCCCGGACCCGCAGGAGGATCTATCAAATTCGTTGTAGATGCGATGTACCAAGCAAATATCGAAGACGTGTTGATGGACATTAGACAATTGCAGCGATGCTAGAGTTCCAAGCGGTTACACTTCTCCATGCAGTAAACAGAGGACGAACACTGTCTTTGATCAAATCTGAGAGGCGCTAGATTTGATCAAAGAAAATTTGAACAAGGCCTAACTCTGACAGAGTTCCATATTATACTATGAAATTTTATTTGACAATGAAACTATCTCAAAGAAAAATTGATAGTGTAACACTGGCCTTAGGCAGTGTTCGCAGGGGCGGCCGGGCCGCGATGGGACGGCGAGAGCAGGGCCATGCCTGGCCGGCGACATTCAGGATGGCTAATATTTCCGGCGCGAGCCGGTGGAGTCACGCTTCACTTTCTGGAGTTAATGTGTTAGAGGTCTCCCGTCTGATTTGATCAAAAATTTCACTGAAGGATTTAATTATTTTCTAAAGAAATAAGTTCCATCACATTTCATAATCGGTGGCGAAAAATTACGAGTACTGTAAAGATACCGGTAAAGTTTCCTCTTAGATTTGTTACTAAAATACACATTTACTTAGTCCACTTATTTCGATAGTTATTTTGCAATAGAGAACCGAAGAGCCACCTTTTCTTAAATCTTTTAATTATTATTTCAGTTAAAATGGTGAAACCGAAATGGCAACACCTCAGTGAGTGTCAAAGAAAAGAAGAAAAAAAGAAAAAAAGGAATGGGCAAAGTAAGATTACGTGATCTAGGAAACAGTCCATTACAACGCAGATCCCATTGGCCTTGGTTTCACCATATGTATTTCTTAAAAGATGTTTTAATATCAAAACCTAATGGAAAAACAGCCAGTGAGCCAAATGAGATTATTTCAAGAATGTTTGCTTTTCGATCTGGTTGTGCCACAAGATTCATTTTTCTTTATCGTCACACACAGTTTATCTTCTGCTATTATTCTCCTACAAAAGATTACTATGTTTTGAAATTTTTCTTGAATGTTCTGCAGTAGACACTCGTGTATACTATGGTTCGTATGTAATACGAATAGCCGGCCGCTGTGGCCGGGCGGTTCTAGGCGGTACAGTCTGGAACAGCGCGATTGCTACGGTCGCAGGTTCGAATCCCGCCTCGGGCATGGATGTGTGTGATGTCCTCAGGTTAGTTTGGTTTAAGTAGTTTTGAGTTCTAGGGGACTGATGACCTCAGAAGTTAAGCCCCATAGTGCTCAGAGCCATTTGAACCATTTTTTTTGTAATACGAATAACATTTTACAGAAAAGTTTTTTAGTTCTTCATGTAAGGCAAAAGTTCCTAAATGTTGGACAGCATTCATAGAATGAGTCTATAAAGTCCTATTTCTTTTGTGCTTCGAAACTTGATGAGTCACTGTACTGTCAAAATAATGCCAATAAAACGTTCAAGTCATTTCTCTGTAAGATGGCTTTGACTGGTTAGCAGTGAACAACTGACGGCTGCATCCGCGCATCTACGTCGTTGTGTTTCAGCTGTCTAAGAGTAGCAATTCGTTTGCCACTGTGGATCAGTGACTAAGAAAGAAAAATAACACGGATCGAAAATAGAGACACGCACTCCTCGTATTTTAATCTGGTCTGAACCGACAGTAATTCATTTACCTGGATGTAACTCTCTCTGTTAAAACAGAAAAATCGAAATGGAGAAACATTAGTGACAGACAGAATTTTTTTAAAAAATTTGGCATGCTAAGATGAGATGATTTAAGGCAAAGTCTCTTAAAATGAAGTTCCACTTGGTCTTAGTTTCATCATTTGAATTTTCTAAAAGAAATATTATCGCTAAGAGCTTGCTCAGTTATCTGAAACTGGGGACAGTGTAATTATTTATAGCTTGTGGTACTGCAGTCTCCCAGAATCACGAAAGCTAAAATGTCAAACATGAACATTCTGCGCGTTAATGACTTTAGACGTAGAAACAGCCATAAATGTATTTTTATTTTCGCATCTACAAGGCGAGGCAAATAAAAGTGGGCCGGACGATTCGATACCACTTGTGGCAGCTTTAAAGAAGAAGCAGAAGACCTTCAGTTACTTCCAACAGGATGGATCAACTACGCATACAGTCGGCCGAACCTTGGAGCACATTTACACAATCTTCACGCCTGACGCAGTTGTTAGCAGAGGTCAATTTGTTCGTGGTCCTAGCTGGCTACCCAGGTCACCTGATCTGACAGTGTGCGATTACTTTTTACGGGGAGCCCTCAAGTCTAAGGTGTACCGAAACAACCCCCATAGTCTTCTAGAACTGCAGCAGAACATTTCGTATGAGACTGTTGCAATTCTAGCAGTCCAGCATCGATCTACCTTCAGCAACTTGTTGACCAAGGCGCTAAGGTGCCAAGATACGAATGTTGGTCATTTTACATCTGCTATAGTCAGATTAGTACTATATTTCCCTTTCCTGAGCTGTGTTTCCTTGTACCCACGATCTCTGTTCTCTGGACCACTTTTATTTGCCTCGCCCTGTAGAAAGCATTAAAATACAATTTCACAGGTTTTTATTATAGTCAGTGCACAGCAAAGTCTCGTCTTACATTAATTTATTCTCCCCTTCTAGTTTCAGATACGAAATGTACATTCCACTTAATTTTAAGATATGGAAAAAAATTAATTACTTGTCCTTTATGATGTAGCGTGTGGTCTACTGTAAGACGCTAACAGATGACTGTCCAGTGTAATCAGTCGCCACTGAGGGAAAAAATCCTATGTATTTGAAGTTTTCTGACTATGGATGTAGTGATAGCTGTTCATATTGCCCACAAACATACGAGGCGAGATCATGTGTTATAGGCAATGGCTCCCCAAAGCATCACACTTGCCGCTTCTCTGCTGTACTGCTCAATAATACAATCTGCCTGACTGGGTTCGCCATGGCAGCTTCGAACGTGTATGCATCCATCACTGTAGAACAAGTTGAAATGGAACTCGTCTGAAAACTTCACATTTCGCCACTCGGCGCGCCAGTGTCGGCGTCCATTTGCCCGTTGCAGTCCACGGCGTAGGTGGGCTCCGGTGAATGGAAGCCGACGCAATGGCATGTGTGCCAGTAGCTTCGACCATAAATATAATAGACTGGCCCTGACGTCGTTTTCGTGGCTCCAACATCTCTGGGCTGAAGTCACGTGAATGTTGGCAAAACATGGTTGTTTCGTGTTGCGCTTATGGCTGTACTCAGCGTTTTGTCGGGGAAATGGCATTACATTTCACGTGTGTTTCTAAGATAGTGCAGATGCGTTTATTGAAATCTGCTGAAGTGACTTTTATATGTTGTTTACGCTTGAAATAGAGTATCACGTAGATTAAAGTGTTGAAAGTGATGCCTGTAAAGTCAGAGTCATATTACATTTTGGAAAGTACCTGTGATAATTCGGTTACAGAAATAAGCATAACCGTTTCTCGTTCCTACTCATAGGTTCCCTAAGGATGAAAACCGAAGGCAGCTTTGGATACAGACCCTGAAACGGAAAAACTTTAAGCCATTTGCACATACGCGCCTTTGCTCGAAGCACTTCGCGGGGAAGTGTTTTGATACGTTATGTATTATTTACAAAGTATATCTATAATTTGTATTTACAGTGTCTGTCATTTTTAAACCTAGGATCCGAAATTATTTTCTGAAAATTCAAAGTCTCACCTTTCATCTAAAATATCTTTTTTTTTTTCAAACTGATTGTTTAAACTTTTGTAAAAACAATGGGAACTGAACCTTTGAAGTGCACCTAAAATTGATACCCTAAAATGGACCTGCTCCTAAAGTCAACAATTTTGACACCCATAGTTGACACAATTCCCATATTCCATTTTCTTTTATAAGTGATTAAGGGCTCAAAACGTGGCGAATCGAATGTTTAAAGTTTTGACACGAGCCCACTCTTACTGTTTAAAAGAGTTTTAACGACCTTTTACTTTAATTGATAGTTTATAGTAATTTCGTCCCGCTGCCCACTACAGTGGCGTTCGATGTATTTGTTAAATTTTATAAATGGTACTGTGAACAAATCGAGGTCAAATGTAGTTCTGGCATAATTTTTCACAAATAAAAAAGTAATTTTTGTTGGAAGCGTTTGGCAGTCAATTGAGAAATGTGGGGAAAATCCGATACAAACATAGGATGGCAAACCACTGATTTGAAATGCCGCCACGTTTTGCCAACAGTCACGTGGTTTATGTTGGAGCCACACTAGCCCCATAGCTTCTGCACAGCAAGGCCAGTCTACTAGTATCTATGGTCGAAGGCCAGTAGTGAAGCCAACAGAAGACGACCTCGAACCGTCGACGCAGACATGCCCACACTCGCTGCAGTGCTCCAGCGTCGCGCCCACGCTGCGGACGAAGCTGTCCTGTCCGTTACGGCCAAGCGAACAAGATGGCGGTCACCTCGCGCTGTGGTCTCACTGCGTTGTCCAGTACCCTGTTGGGGCTGTGCGCTGCCCTCTTCTCTCCACTTGTTCCACTTACGCCTCATTGTTGAAGCAGTGTGCCATGTTCGAACCACAATGTCGGGGAACGAGAGACTGGCCCGCTGCAGACCCAACATTCTGCCCCGTTCGAAGGCACTCACTTGCCGATATTCCATCCTGTGACGTCGATGAGGTATAGCGATACTTGATTGCACGTTTCCTCTTCTTATGACAGCTCCACATAGACAGAGCGTTGCGCAACACCGATCTGTCCGGTCACACAAAACAGGGCGCTGTGGAGCTTAGTGCGCAATACCTCTCTGCCATTTAAATCACTTATTATGTTTTCACTGTGCTTCAGGTCCTCTTACCTGGCGTGCTTCTGAGTGTTTCACTTTTTACACACTGTGGTGTATATTCTTCCAATAACATTAAAGCCAATGCGTCTCGTAGACCTGTCTTCACACTGGACTCACCTTCGGGAGGACGACGGTTCAATTCCGCGTCCGGCCATCCTGACTTAGGTTTTCCGTGATTTCCCTAAATCGCTTCAGGCAAATGTCGGGATAGTTCCTTTGGAAGGGCACTACCGGTTTCCTTTCCTATCCTTCCCTCATCCGATGGGACCGATGATCTCACTGAAACTTCCTGGCAGATTAAAACTGTGTGCCGGGCCGAGACTCGAACTCGGGAGCTTTGCCTTTCGCGGGCAAGTGCTCTACCAACTGAGCTACCCAGGCACGACTCACGCCCCGTCCTCACAGCTTTACTTCTGCCAGTACCTCGTCTCCCACCTTCCAAACTTTACAGAAGCTCTCCTGCGAACCTTGCAGAACTAGCACTCCTCAAAGAAAGGATACTGCGGAGACATGGCTTAGCCACAGCCTGGGGGATGTTTCCAGAATGAGATTTTCACTCTGCAGCGGAGTGTGGGCTGATATGAAACTTCCTGGCAGAACAAAACTGTGTGCCGGACCGAGACTCGAACTCGGGGCCTTCGTCTTTCGCGGGCAAGTGCTCTACCAGGAGTGCTAGTTCTGCAAGGATCGCAGGAGAGCTTCTGTAAAGCTTGGAAGGTAGGAGACGAGTTAGTGGCAGAAGTAAAGCTGTGAGGACGGGGGGTGAGTCGTGCTTGGGTAGCTCAGTTGGTAGAGCACTTGCCCGCGAAAGGCGAAGGTCCCTAGTTCGAGTCTCGGTCCGGCACACAGTTTTAATCTGCCAGGAAATTTCGTATCAGCGCACGCTTCGCTGCAGAGTGAAAATCTCATTCTCGATGATCTCACTGTTTGGTCCCCTCGTCCGAATGAACGACTATCTTTCGTATCAGCTTGAGTAACTGATGACGAAAAATAATAGCCGTGTCCAAAAAATGGCTCTGAGCACTATGGGACTTATCTTCTGAGGTCATCAGTCCCCTAGAACTTAGAACTACTTAAACCTAATTAACCTAAAGACATCACAGGCATCCATGCCCGAGACAGGATTCGAACCTGCGGCCGTAGCGGTCGCGCGGTTCCAGACTGTAGCGCCTAGAACCGCTCGGCCACCCCTGTCGGCTAGCCCTGTCCAAGCACAACACGTCAGTTTATAATGGATATAGTTCGACTATATTACAATTAGGAATTTATCGTAACTTTTGGGGAAACGACTGCTGGTAGTGCGTGTCACGCAGCTTGTTCTCAGACCGTGACTGCCCGTTTCCGCCGCCCCACGTGGCTCCGCCGTGAACCCCATTCCCCCAATACTTTGCTACTGGGTAGTATCTCGGAAACTCTTTGCTAGTTGTAAAATGCAACAGATTTTTAACAGACAGAGTAACAAAAGAATTTTTTCCAACTTGTTGCCCTTGTCCCATCACTCAGCAGCCGCGTAACATTATTTATCTTCCCCTATCCATTTAGATAAGTAATCTACCTGGGGATATAAAACCATATGTAACTGTTCTACTGAAAATGAAACGCGCACAGCAAAACGTAACCTGCATTTATTGAGGAGCACAGCGATCTAGCCTCACAATTATTAATACAACGTCTTTGATTGATCTATCTGCTGACCCGAATGATTCAACAACGCACCCCGCCATCGCTACACTTCGGAAATAGTAGTATTGAGATGTGACTCTGGTGAATTTACTTGGTCGATGTAATTAATATGATTGTCTGGTGGAAGGCAGCTGGCCACCTGACGAGAAAACTTGGACCTTGCGTCAGGATTTGCCAGCTAAATATAGAAGGAATAAGCAGGGCAAAAATTGATGACCTGTGAACGGTTCTAAACGATGATTACACTGGCGTCGCTGTCACTCACTGAGAACGAGGAACAACTAAGAAAAAGATGGAAGATATACGGCTAGACTTAGTTGGTGCACCATACCACCACGCTTATGGTGTGACAACTTACGTGAGATCCAATATCGAAAACGCTCAGTTGTATGCAACATCTACCAACAACAGCATACGCGAAGTGGTTACCCAAATCGGAGGGTACACCTTAAGCAACAGGCACAAACCTTCTGCAGTCTCACGGCCACCACAAGTCCCACCACTACTGCAACACCCGTCTCTCTGTGTAGGCGACTACAACAGTCATCACAGCCAATGGAAATACAAACAGGACAATGACAGTGGTGAGGCACTTGGAAACTGGGCGGATGACAACAATATGCACCTCGTATTTGACTCAGAGGATAGAGATTCCTTCTATTCGGCATCATGGAAACGAGGATATAACCCGAATCTATCCTTCGTGGCCACAGACAAGGAAAACATACCGCTGAGAAAGCCAACATCGACCCGCTCTAATAGAAATTGGAATGACTATTCCGCTGGTCACTTCCTTTCCGTCGGCCTCGGTGGTCTAGCGGTTCTAGGTGCGCAGTCCGGAACCGCGCGACTGCTACGGTCGCAGGTTCGAATCCTGCCTCGATGTGTGTGATGTCCTTAGGTTAGTTAGGTTTAAGTAGTTCTAAGTTCTAGGGGACTGATGACCACAGCAGTTGAGTCCCATAGTGCTCAGAGCCATTTGAACCATTTGAACTTCCTTTCCTCGCTCGCGGTGGAATTTCCAGAAAGCGAACTGGGAATTTTTTTCTAACAACCTAGATAAGTACCTGGGATGGATACCTTCTACTGAAGAACTACAAGAGGTTTGTTGGAACGGTCATAAGCTCAACAAAAAAGGCAATACCTAGAGGGTACCGTAAACAATATATCCTAGGATGGAACAAAGAATGTGAAAATCAGTACTAGGCATTCCTCAACAACAACGACCAGGAAATTGCTGACGACCTGCTGCACAATCTGGATGTGGCTCGACGAGAAAGTGGGATGGAAACCGTTCAAGAACTAGGCTTCAAAACGTCTAGTAGAAAACTAAATGACGGCAATAAGAGCGTCCACAAAGAAACACCGATACATCCGAAGAAGATTGCCTCCCATATAGTATCGCCTCTAAAACTTCGCGCAATAGAGCTCGCACCACTCAGATTAAGCATGAGTTCACAACATTAAAATCACTCTGCGATGACTAAACGGAATTTTCTGGTCCAATCTCGGCAGAACACATAACGAGCGCTCTCAAAGACGTAAAATCGGGAAAAGCACCTGAATTTGATGGAGTCCTTCCGGAATTTCTTCTGAACTGCGGAAAATATGCGAAAAGATGGTTTGCAGAATTCTGTACAGGTATTATAGCACACGGCTTAGTTCCTCAGCAAATGATAGAAGCCGAGAAACGAACTAAAGAGCTACCGCCCAGTCGCATTATTGAGCTCTGTCTATAAACTCCTCGAAAGACTCCTCCATAACCGCATTGCCACCAAAATTCTGCAGTCAGTTCCCGTGGAGCAAGCCGGGTTCCGCCCTGCGCGCAGCTGTACAGACCAGGTGATGTCACTAACTACCTACATAGAGGCTGGCTACGAAAGAAAATGAAAAAACGTCAGCTGTTTTCATAGATATGACTGCTAGCTACGACACTGTCTGGAGACATGGATTATTGTACAAATTCATGCAAACAATCCCTTGCCTGAAAAATACCGGCCTTATAGATGCCGTGCTTGCTGCCAGAACATTAGAAGTAGTAACAGAACAGATAAGCGTCCAAAGAACCCTGAACAACGTCCTACCATAGGGCTCCGTGTTAGCTCCGCTGCTGTTCGGCTTGTACATTGCCGATGTGCCCTCCAAATCTTCCAGGAAGTTTGGGTACGGAGACGATTGGGTGTTGGCAACACAAGAACTTTGAGGTCATGGAAACAGCCCTGACATCTGACTTGGGGACATTACGTACATACCTTCGTAAATGGAGATTGCAGCCAAATCCTACAAAAACCGGAACTACATCTATCTGTGTCAATAATAAATTAGCAAGCAAGCAACTTGACGTTCGTCTCGAGGGAAATCGGCTCCGATCTAATGAGCATCCAGACTACCTTGGAGTCACTTTGGATAGAGCGCTCACTTATAAACGACACCTGGAAAATATTGTAGCCAAACTAAAGAGGAGGAATAATATTCTTCAGAAGCTTTGCGACACTGCTTGGGGCTCCTCGGATGACGCGCTACACACGTCGGCACTCGCACTGGTCTGCTCGGCGACGGAGTACTACGCTCCGGTCTGGATGAACAGTGTTCACACAAAAAAAGTCGACGTGCAGCTGAACAGCACAATGCAAGTTGTCAGCGGAACCACGATATCAACCCCAACACATTGGCTACCAATCCTGAGCCACATACCACCTGCGGACATACGTCGGAAGAATGCTCTTCTCTGGGAGTATAGGAAGAAAATCGACAACTTCAAAATGGTTCAAATGGCTCTGAGCACTATGGGACTCAACTGCTGAGGTCATTAGTCCCCTAGAACTTAGAACTAGTTAAACCTAACTAACCTAAGGACATCACAAACATCCATGCCCGAGGCAGGATTCGAACCTGCGACCGTAGCGGTCTTGCGGTTCCAGACTGCAGCGCCTTTAACCGCACGGCCACTTCGGCCGGCAAAATCGACAACTCCCAGCTCCCTATACACTGCGACATGCCTGACCTGGAGATGAAGAGACTTCGGTTTAGACACCCAACAATGATAACAGCCAAGGAATTGCAAAGTACAAACTTCAATGCAATAAAGACCTGAAGGGAACAATGGTGAGAGGTGTGGCCTGAGCATTGTCAAGCCCTCCCCTGCGTCACTGGGAGACCGCCCGGATATGAATTACACCATGCCTTAATAGAACACGCACAAATCACGGGAGATGTGTAGGTAATCTTTACAAATGGGGAAAAACACCAACTTCCAACTGTGACTGCGGAGCCAACAGACAGACCATACGCCACATCGTCCAAGAGTGCGACAGAAGTACATACAGGGGCAAGTTCAGTGATTTTCTGGTGGCAACAGACGTCGCAAAAGACATTATACATAACCTTGATATTTGTATTTAACTGTATTAACCATATATAACATTGATGTTTGTATTTAATTGTATTGTCCATAGCCTGCATGTTTAATGCTTCTTATGTAGCATATTTTATTGTGCTTTTTATGTATATATTTGTTTAAACATTTCTAACAAGCATAAAAAGATGTGCATTACCATACGCTAGTCAGTGGAAATGCAGACCCGCATCGGCAGTAGCGGCTGATAGTTCAGTGAGCTGCAGCCTCATTTGAAGCGTAGCGATAGGACGGGCATCCAGTTTCAACAATCGATTGGTCAGAAGATTGTTTTTTCGTTCATTCGGTTTTTCTAGTTGAACGAAATAACCGAATGACCCTAATCTCTGTGGCCATGTCAGCTACTTGAATGTTTTTCACCCATCCTCAGTGTTTGAGTGGTTTCAGTCAGTGTGAGATATTCGACTGACAGAAGCCTCTAAGAATTACGTCAGTTATATGAATGTCTCCATTCACTCTTCACATGATTTCACGGACACACTTTTTCAGCCTTTTCGGTTACGTATGAAACATGACAAGAGTTGCCAATGTTTTTAGAGACAAGTAATTTATCTTATTTCAAGAAGGGGTGAATAAAAAGTGTATATTTCAAAAAATTATGTATTTTCAAAATCTTTGTTTGTACATATTTCAATGTGATTTTTTTCGTATTTCTGGAATTAAACATGGGGTTTTGGTTGGTTTTAAAAGGTTGTTAACTGGTGCTGGATCATGAATTTATGTTTAAATATGTGAAAAATTACTTTTTTACTTATATTTTTTTAAGGTCTGTCAATCTCTTTCCACTGGTATGCAACCATTACCGCTAATTACCTTTCGATTAATGGTGAGGTGACTGGAACAGAAATCATATAGAATAGACTTTTTGATTATTCTGTGGCTTAATCACTTTGAATGAAATAATTTTCGGTATTAAGCAGCGTCGTTGTGGAACACTAACGCTAGTGAAGAGGACCGCAGCAGCTCGGTCGAAAAGTTGGCAGGTTTAGGTGCGTCAGTGTTTTACAATGACGCGGCCTAGTACCCAACACTATTTTATCCAGAATGGCACTGGTCGTGGAAGCCTACGAACTTTATCACTTGCTTTTTAAGCATACAGTCACACTGCTTGAAAGTGTTTTTGTGTGAAATTTTTTCGCATTCGTTTTTATTTGAATTTCGTTAATTAATGTTCTTTAAGACTATAAATCATATTTGGAGATACAATATATCGCACTGAATTTATCTTGAGGATCAGTTTTATAGAGTAACATTTCTTCCGTTGGCACGCCACTTTTAGTTTCGGCATTTTGATCCCATCACGAACTTCAGTACTAAGGAAACGCCTATTCACAAGCATCGACGGAAACTGAATTAAAAGCTACTTATTGTTTCCCAACAAAAGGAAAATATTGGGACGAACAATAATAAAACACTGACGCACCTAAACCTGTCAACTTTTCGACCGAGCTGCTGCGGTCCTCTTCACTAGCGTTAGTGTTCCACAAGCGAAGAGAGAAGCTTACACACGCGCCGCCAGCGGCGAAGGCTTACAGACATTGGATTACTTATCGATGAAAGCTCGGCGACGATGACACCATGAAGACTTCTCTGCATTTAGCTATCCCGAGAGCCGGAGCCATGCTTTGCCCAAATTAAAACCATTATCTCTATATAGTAAATTATTAGCTAATCTAATCTCTGTAGCTTCCTTGAGGACAGAATCCCAAAAGGAAGAGGGGAATGTTAGAATCTTCACGTCACTGTAGTTCATGGAATGCCCTGTATCAATACAATGTTGCTGCACTGCTGACTTGTCTGGCTGTGGTAAGCGTGTGTATCTTCTATGTTCCACACATCTCTCACGAGCGGTGCGTGTTCTTTGACCTGTATGTGACTTCCCACAATTTCCGCAAGGAATCTGATACACACCCGCCTTACAAATCAATAAATCGTCCTTTACAGAGCCGAGTAAGGCTGAAATCTTCGTGGGAGGCTGGAAGATCACGTTAACACAGTGTTTCTCGAGAATGCGGCCTATCTTCGAGGAAACAGCACCCACACAGGGCAAAAACGCACTTGATCTGAAGGAATTACTATCTTCTTCCTCATCACATACTTGCATTCTGGGTTTTACATCGAATACTCTACTAATTTGTTGCGGCGACAATCCATTCGCTTTAAAAATGCCCTTGAGGTATGTGAGCTCTTCTTGCAAATTATCGTTGTCGGATATACAGTGCATCCTATGCACTAAAGTCTTAAGGACACCCGTGGTCTGTGAAGGGTGATGGCAGCTACAGGTCAAACAACACGCACCGTTCATGAGAGATGTGTGGAACGCCGAAGATACACACGCCTATCACAGCCAGACAAGTAAGATGTGGCTGAACATTGTATTGATACAGGGCACTCCATGAACTATAGTGATGTGAAGATTCTAACACCCACATCTTCCTTTCAGAATTCTGTCTTCAAGGAAGCTGCGGAAATTAGAGTAGCTAGTAACTTATAATCATTATCTCTATGATAATGATTTTAATTTGGACAAAGCATGGAATCTGGCTCTTGGGATAATTAAACTGCAGAGAAGTCATGCTGTGACCTACGCCGAACATACATCGATAAGCGAATCGAATGTCTGTACGCCTTCGCCACAGGCGGCGCGTGTGAAGCGTATCTCTTTGCTGCCGACCAGGGTCCGTAACTCGCAGGCGTATACTGCCGCGGTGGAGCATATAACACCGCGCTTGGCAAATCATTAATCCTAATAATGCACCGGCAGCAAGCCGAAATATGGACACAATGACTTTCCCCGCAAATGTGGTGTCCAACTGATGCACCGTATCGCCACTCTGCGTGAAACTGATACAGGTGGGATAACAGCGGTTCTTTTCGAGACAATCGGCGCGTGCACCAGTATGTTTGACACATATTCCGTTCCCGATGACGACAGTCAAGGACTATTACCTCAATCAAAGTTACGTACTAACAGTGGCCACTGACAAGGCACGCACGTCGAAGCGCCCCTACCAGGCACCTCGAGGGCAGCCCACACCAGACAAATTGGAGGGCAGACGACCGTCGGTCATCTGGCACCAAGCTTGGGCTAATATCAACAGCCCAGCCCTTCCCTCGGAAGTTTCAGCGCTATGGTATCGTGTCGTAAACAATTTAATACCCACTAATCATCGCCTGGCGGCCATCCGCCTACGGCCCTCGGCTGCTTGCGGCCGATGTGGTGACGTAGACACCAGAGAGCATCGTCTCTTATGCCCTCACGTCACAGAAGTGTGGGACCCTGCACGTGTGCTATTAGCGCTGATCGGTGGGACGACACCAGACAATGTGTCAATCGACTGGTTGCTTACACCTGATATTCAGACCAACCCCCGACCACGACGTAACGCAATGGTGTGGCTCTTGGGCCACACCATTTTCACGATCTATCACCTTTCCCTCACCGATGCCGTCTCTTTCATGGACTACCTGTGGAGCCAGCATCGCCTGGCGGAATCTGACCGGAAATATACCATTACTTTTGCAAGATTTCTGAAAGTTGCAAGGTTCATGGTTATCAAAAGGTGTTCCGGGTTGACTAAGGCACCTCGTCCAGGAATTGCCTGAGTTTACCCCTGGATCTTTGTCACTCGGACTCTCAAACTACCCTTGACTTGGCTATACCCAAGATTTGACATTGGCCTTCTGGGCATCACTAGAGTAGACTGTTCTATGATACTGATAATATGGCAATTAGTAACATAGGAATTGTGTGAACCTTGTATGAAAAAATTATTGGAAAATTAGAAAACACGTAATCTATCTTAGAGGATTATTACTTCGTTAATTCTATGGGCGATGGGATTATCTCGCCAGTTTCGTTTTCATTTGTGTGTGCTGCCGTCCCTGTTTTTAATTTGCCTTCATTTCTGTCTTTATTTATTTCTCCCTTTTTAGTTTCTAAACTCATCACTTGCTTCACACCTGCAGAGAGAGGTGTATTTCTGAGTCGTGTGTCGTCGCCCCCTGAGGCATAGCAGAGTATGCCTGCGCTTTTATTTTCGGTTTATGGCAATGAGTCTTGCTACTAACAGCACCCTGCTTTACGTGCTGCGTCGACACTAGAGGATGGCGGCATTTTTGGAGAGGAAAAGGTAGGGCTATAGGGGAGGAAGGAGGCCAAAAAAAAAAAAAGAAAAAAGAAAAAACACAGCTGAAATAATACACGCAGAACTTCAATTTACGACATCTACGTCTACTGAAGTACTATCATACGAAACGAAAAGGCATAAATCGAATTTCGTGGCGCTCTCAGAGGGGGTTCACTCAAAAGGATGAATGGGTAGTCCAGTCGATATATAAATCACGAGACGATCGTTGCCAAACAGTCCGCTGAGTCGATTCTTTCGTTCGATTGTAGCCATCAGTAGTGGAGCGCGCGAGCTTAGCAGTGTCGCGAGCAACTGGCTGTGTCTAGCAAGCAGTGTGCGGCATCTCCCCGGCTGCTGGAGCAGCAACGCAGCAGCGGCAGGAGGAGGAGGAGGCGGCGGAAAGTCCGCCACCCTCGCTACTACGGCGCCCGCTCCCGGCCCACTCTGCTGGCGAGTCTCCCTGCTTCTACGTTTCTGTGAGGCTCGCCCTGTCAGAAAAAAGACGAGTCGCCAGAGAGATCCGAGAAGTCTAAAATTACTGCGGCGGCGGCGAGAGGGCCGCGGCGCAGGTGCTACCTGCCCCGGCTACCGGCTGCTGTAGGGAGCGCGGCACCGCACACCACACAGCCACCGGGTCTTGCGAGAAAAGCCGACCACTTAAAGACGAGCCGAAACGATGAAAATGACAAAATTAACGTTTTTGTTTTTTTCATTACAAAATTATTTGGAGTTTTCTGAATAAAACAAATCAAGTTTCACCCTTCTAAGTGAATTCTAAGTGTGTTTTTCATCGCTGCAAAGTTGACGCCCCGCGTAAACGGTTGTAGCGACCTGGTGTGTCACCTCTGAACGCGCCGCTCGCTGGCTGCCAGCAGGGTATCTTTGCGGAATTAGACAGTGTTTTGTTTTCCAACGTTGTATGGCTAGTGGTATCAGTCGGGTTTACTCACCTACTAATTTGAGGATTAAATGGAGTAGCGTTTACCGATATCAACAGTCTCTTGTCACAGAGATAAACGCTATACCGTGTGTGTTGACTTGTGGAGTTTGCTTTGTGTTGTTTAGCTGTTCAATTTTGCGTATTTGACGAATTTTGCTCGTACTTGTAGCATTGAACATATGAGGAGAGCAATATGGGCATTATTTTTTCATACTGCATCAACAAATCAGCACCCACAACATGCACAGGGGATGACTCATGGTGTAAGTACCAATCAGAAAAGGAATTTGCCCATAAAAACAGTTTCCCAAATGATGTAATTAAGCCCATATTCAGAGATTTATCACAGCCAAGTTTATTGGAAAAGTTTTTGGGAAAACACAAAATCCAAATGAAAGTGTTAATAATTTAATTTGGATTAGGATTCCCAAAAGAATGTTTGTACAGATAAAAACATTGCATTATGGAGTGTATGATGCAGTGGCAACATACAGAAGGAAAAATTATCAAATGTTTAGGTTTCCAACCAGGACACAACACCATTTCCACAATCCGTCTAATTGATGAAGAAAGACTAAGAGGTTCAGGAAGAAGAGACAAAAGTCTACAACATGTGGCAAAACGGAAGAAAAGACCAGTGAAAAGGAAACTAACACTGGAAAAAGAAGAGGAAGCTGATAATCCATCATATGGGGCAGGAATGTATTAAAAAACTTCGGAAGCCATTCCCGTAACTTCAAAATTTTCATCTTTGAGGAACATTTTCTCAAAAACTGCTAACAGTATATCAATGAAATTTATACACAATATTGTTTACTTCTTTCCCTTAATTTTTATAACAAATTGTATAAAAATTATATGATTCAAGAGTTATAGAAGAAAAAGTGCAAAATTTTAGAGAAAAAAATAAGTATCTGCTTAAAAAAATTGTAAAACAAAAGCCAATAAATATTTCTTAACATGGCAATATAACTTTGCAGAGAAATATTCACTGAACATGTAGTCCAAATTTCAGAGCAATATGTTTATTGGTTTTAGAAAAAATGTTCCTTCTATTTGCTAAAATTAACGTGGAGGGGATGGATCGTTTCGACTCCCTTTAAAAAGGATATCGGTATTTCAGTGTTCATTTTTTTACTAATAATCGACCAAAGAAGCGAAATATCAATCAGCCATATCGGCAGTACTAAAACTTTTTTCTATAAACCTTTTTTAAAGAACGATTAAATTTTATTCGTAAGATTTCCGGTGCTTTGAAATATTGCGTTATTGTAGAAAGTAGGAAAAGCGATCAGTACGATTATTACACTCCTGGAAATGGAAAAAAGAACACATTGACACCGGTGTGTCAGACCCACCATACTTGCTCCGGACACTGTGAGAGGGCTGTACAAGCAATGATCACACGCACGGCACAGCGGACACACCAGGAACCGCGGTGTTGGCCGTCGAATGGCGCTAGCTGCGCAGCATTTGTGCACCGCCGCCGTCAGTGTCAGCCAGTTTGCCGTGGCATACGGAGCTCCATCGCAGTCTTTAACACTGGTAGCATGCCGCGACAGCGTGGACGTGAACCGTATGTGCAGTTGACGGACGTTGAGCGAGGGCGTATAGTGGGCATGCGGGAGGCCGGGTGGACGTACCGCCGAATTGCTCAACACGTTGGGCGTGAGGTCTCCACAGTACATCGATGTTGTCGCCAGTGGTCGGCGGAAGGTGCACGTGCCCGTCGACCTGGGACCGGACCGCAGCGACGCACGGATGCACGCCAAGACCGTAGGATCCTACGCAGTGCCGTAGGGGACCGCACCGCCACTTCCCAGCAAATTAGGGACACTGTTGCTCCTGGGGTATCGGCGAGGACCATTCGCAACCGTCTCCATGAAGCTGGGCTACGGTCCCGCACACCGTTAGGCCGTCTTCCGCTCACGCCCCAACATCGTGCAGCCCGCCTCCAGTGGTGTCGCGACAGGCGTGAATGGAGGGACGAATGGAGACGTGTCGTCTTCAGCGATGAGAGTCGCTTCTGCCTTGGTGCCAATGATGGTCCTATGCGTGTTTGGCGCCGTGCAGGTGAGCGCCACAATCAGGACTGCATACGACCGAGGCACACAGGGCCAACACCCGGCATCATGGTGTGGGGAGCGATCTCCTACACTGGCGGTACACCACTGGTGATCGTCGAGGGGACACTGAATAGTGCACGGTACATCCAAACCGTCATCGAACCCATCGTTCTACCATTCCTAGACCGGCAAGGGAACTTGCTGTTCCAACAGGACAATGCACGTCCGCATGTATCCCGTGCCACCCAACGTGCTCTATAAGGTGTAAGTCAACTACCCTGGCCAGCAAGATCTCCGGATCTGTCCCCCATTGAGCATGTTTGGGACTGGATGAAGCGTCGTCTCACGCGGTCTGCACGTCCAGCACGAACGCTGGTCCAACTGAGGCGCCAGGTGGAAATGGCATGGCAAGCCGTTCCACAGGACTACATCCAGCATCTCTACGATCGTCTCCATGGGAGAATAGCAGCCTGCATTGCTGCGAAAGGTGGGTATACACTGTACTAGTGCCGACATTGTGCATGCTCTGTTGCCTGTGTCTATGTGCCTGTGGTTCTGTCAGTGTGATCATGTGATGTATCTGACCCCAGGAATGTGTCAATAAAGTTTCCCCCTACTTTTTTCAGAATCTCGAACAGCTTGCACCATTTTATATTGTCGAACGCTTTTTCCAGGTCGACAAATCCTATGAAAGTGTCTTGATTTTTCTTTAGTCTTGCTTCCATTATTAGCCGTAACGTCAGAATTGCCTCTCTCGTCCCTTTACTTTTCCTAAAGCCAAACTGATCGTCACCTAGCGCATTCTCAATTTTCTTTTCCATTCTTCTGTATATTATTCTTGTAAACAGCTTCGATGCATGAGCTGTTACGCTGATTGTGCGATAATTCTCGCACTTGTCAGCTCTTGCCGTCTTCGGAATTGTGTGGATGATGCTTTTCCGAAAGTCAGATGGTATGTCGCCAGACTCATATATTCTACACACCAACGTGAATAGTCGTTTTGTTGCCACTTCCCCCAATGATTTTAGAAATTCTGATGGAATGTTATCTATCCCTTCTGCCTTATTTGACCGTAAGTCCTCCAAAGCTCTTTTAAATTCCGATTCTAATACTGGATCCCCTATCTCTTCTAAATCGACTCCTGTTTCTTCTTCTATCACATCAGACAAATCTTCACCCTCATAGAGGCTTTCAAGAGATGTCCATTCCTCTTCAACTGTACTGCCTACTGCGCTATTCCTTATTGCTGTATCTATAGCGTTAGAGAACTTCAATCGTATCTCGTCATTCCTTAGTACTTCCGTATCCCACTTCTTTGCGTATTGATTCTTCCTGACTAATGTCTTGAACTTCAGCCTACTCTTCATCACTACTATATTGTGATCTGAGTCTATTTCTGCTCCTGGGTACGCCTCACAGTCCAGTATCTGATTTCGGAATCTCTGTCTGACCATGATGTAATCTAATTGAAACCTTCCCGTATCTCTCGGCCTTTTCCAAGCATACCTCCTCCTCTTGTGATTCTTGAACAGGGTATTCGCTATTACTAGCTGAAACTTGGTACAGAACTCAATTAGTCTTTCTCCTCTTTCATTCCTTGTCCCAAGCCCATATTCTTCTGTAATCTTTTCTTGTACTCCTTCCCCTACAACTGCATTCCAGTCGCCCATGACTATTAGATTTTCGTCCCCCTTTATATACTGCATTACCCTTTCAATATCCTCATACACTTTCTCTATCTGTTCATCTTCAGCTTGCGACGTCGGCATCTATACCTGAACTATCGTTGTCGGTGTTGGTCTGCTGTCGATTCTGATTAGAACAACCCGGTCACTGAACTGTTCACAGTAACACACCCTCTGCCCTATCTTCCTATTCATAACGAATCCTACACCTGTTATACCATTTTCTGCTGCTGTTGATATTACCCGATACTCATGTGACCAGAAATCCTTGTCTTCCTTCCACTTCACTTCACTGACCCCTACTATATCTAGATTGAGCCTTTGCATTTCCCTTTTCAGATTTGCTAGTTTCCCTACCACGTTCAAGCTTCTGACATTCCACGCCCCGACTCGTAGAACGTTATCCTTTCGTTGATTATTCAATCTTTTTCTCATGGTAACCTCCCCCTTGGCAGTCCCCTCCCGGAGATCCGAATGGGGGACTATTCCGGAATCTTTTGCCAATGGAGAGATCATCATGACACTTCTTCAATTACAGGCCACATGTCCTGTGGATACACGTTACGTGTCTTTAATGCAGTGGTTTCCATTGCCTTCTGCATCCTCATGTCGTTGATCATTCTTCCGCCTTTAGGGGCAATTTCCCACCCCTAGGTCAAGAGAGTGCCCTGAACCTCTATCCGCTCCTCCGGCCTCTTTGACAAGCCCGTTGACAGAATGAGGCTGACTTCTTATGCCGGAAGTCTTCGGCCGCCAATGCTGATTATTTATCAAAATTTAGGCAGTGGTGGGAATCGAACCCGGGACGTTTCGATTATGAATCAAAGACGCTACCCTTAGACCACGGGTCCACCGACCTACTATCGATACAAACCCTGCCAGGCGATAGCATCGTCACCTGGCGAGGAATGACTGCTTGCCACTGTGCATGTAGTATCAGTAAATGCGCTGCCCGTGTGCAGAACGGGGAAGGCGGGCGATCGGTCTGAGTTTGACCGAGAGCAGACTGTGATGGCCCGGAGATTCGGCACGAGCATTTCGGAAACAACACGATTTGTCTGGTGTTCTACGACTGCAGCGGTCAGTAATTTCAACATGTGGCGAAACAAAAGTGAAACCACGTACAGGCGTCGTGGGTTTGGGAGGCCGCCCCTCATTACAGACGTCGAATGTCGTACGCTGGGCAGACTGGTAAAAAGGGACAGGCGGCGAACTGTGGCGGAACTGACGTCAGCCTTCATTGCTGGGCAAAGTACAAGTGTGTCTCACAATACAATGCACCGGACACTGCTAACGATGGGGCTCCACAGCCGACGATCCATGCATGTGCCAATATCAACACAACGACATCAGCAAGTACGGTTGAAATGGGCACGTGACCATCGACATTGCCTCAGTGGCAGAGCGTTACATGCTCTGATTAACCCCGATTCATCATGCCAACGGGACGGCGCAAATCCGTCGTCTTCCAGGGGAACAGCTCCTTGACTCCTACACTGCACGACGGAGACAAGTTGGCGGCGGCTCCATTGTGCCCTGTGGAACATTCATGTGGGCCTCCGTGGGTGCACTGAAGCTTGTACAAGACACCATAACGGTGAAGGAGTGTCATACACTGGTTGCAGACCACATTCACTCTTTCATAACGTCCATGTTTCCCAACGGCAGTGGCATTTTTCAGCAGGATAACGCACCGTGACACAGGAGTGTGATGAGGTGGTTCGAGGAACACAGAGACGAGTTCCTGTTGATGTGCTGTCTCCCCAACTCGCCAGATCTCAACCCAGTCGAACATACGTGGGATGTGACTGAGCGTGTCGTCAGAGCTCATCGCCCCCTCTCCGGAATTTACGGGAATGAGGTGACTGGTGTGTGCAGGTGTGGTGTCAGTCGCCCCCAGCGACCTACTATGGCCTCATTGCTTCCATGCCACGATGCGTCGTCGCTGTTATTCGCGCCAAAGGTGGATATACTGAAAGGTGGCCGGATATAGGTGGATTGGAAATTTATTTGAGGATAGTTTCAGAATGAGTGGAAATTTCGTGTTAGGAAAGCGAAGCAGTTGCGTGTGGCATCTGTGGAATAGTCGACTTACGGAAGTGCAGTAGTATCTCTGGACTTGTATATCTTTCGCTCACTTGTACACCCGAGGGTAGCTGGGTGTTGGTGTAAGCTAGCAGAACTTTTAGTGTATTGCATGTTGGAGCAGGATTTTGCTGAACAAAATTGTTAGGAATTGTTAATCTGACGGAAAGACTTTCAGGCACAGTATTTATGGAACAGACAGAATGGATTTGTATTATGGATACTGAAACACCCGCTAAACCCGCTGGGCAGAACAGGTAATTAGGATTGTGGAAAGGGCCAAATAAGGTTGGGGTCAGTTTCACCTTCAAATTGTAATTTATTGTAATTTAATAACATATCTTCTGGTAAACCTTCCGGGATGTAAGGTCGTGGTCCATGAAACTCTTCAGCTCCTAACGTTTCGTCCAGAGCTGCGCTGGACATCTTCAGAGGGGTGAGTCTTGCCGACTTATATATCGTAGAAAGTGGGCGTAACCAGAGTTTCTACGATATATAAATCGCTCTCAGACGTCCGACCCGTCAGTCGGCAAGACTCACCGGAGGAGAAACACCTCTCTGAAGATGTCCAGCGCAGCTCTGGACGAAACGTTAGGAGCTGAAGAGTTTCATGGACCACGACCTTACATCCCGGAAGGTTTACCAGAAGATATGTCATCCGGTCGTGAAAGCTTTCATACTATGAATTTTATAACACTTTTACAATCACAGCGGCACGTAGCCGAACCTTTACCGAGTGCAACTCTTTCACGGCTGAAGGCCCCCAAAGAAGAAATCTTAACAAATCAACAGGATAAATATCCCATTAATACAGCAGTAAAATAATTCAAAATTATCACAGCAAAGTAGATAGGACAAACATATGCAAGGTGCAATACCAAAGGCTGAAGGCCACAATTAAGTTTCAAAAATTTAGAATATATTACCATACACATATTACCGACCTCCAGACAGCAGTTATAAGAGTTGAGGGGCATGAAAGGGAAGCAGTGGTTGGGAAGGGAGTGAGACAGGGTTGTAGCTTCTCCCGGATGTTATTCAATCTGTATATTGAGCAAGCAGTAAAGGAAACAAAAGAAAAATTCGGAGTAGGTATTAAAATCCATGGAGAAGAAATAAAAACTTTGAGGTTTTGCCGATGACATCGTAATTCTGTCAGAGACAGCAAAGGACTTGGAAGAGCAGTTGAACGGAATGGACAGTGTCTTGAAAGGAGGATATAAGATGAACATCAACAAAAGCAAAACGAGGGTAACGGAATGTAGTCTAATTAAGTCGGGTGATGCTGAGGGAATTAGATTAGGAAATGAGACACTTAAAGTAGTAAAGGAGTTTTGCTGTTTGGGGAGCAAAATAACTGATGAAGGTCGAAGTAGAGAAGATATAAAATGTAGACTGGCAATGGCAAGGAAAGTGTTTCTGAAGAAGAGGAATTGGTTAACATCGAGTATAGATTTAAGTGTCAGGAAGCCATTTCTGAAAGTATTTGTATGGACTGTAGCCACGTATGGAAGTGAAACATGGACGATAAATAGTATGGACAAGAAGAGAATAGAAGCTTTCGACATGTGGTGCTACAGAAGAATGCTGAAGATTAGATGGGTAGACCACATAATTAATGAGGAGGTATTGAATGGAATTGGGGAGAAGAGGAGCTTGTGGCACAACTTGACAAGAAGAAGGGACCGGGTGGTAGTGCATATTTTGAGGCATCAAGGGATCACAAATTTAGCATTTGAGGGCAGCGTGGAGGGTAAAAATCGTAGAGGGAAACCAATAGATGAATACACTAAGCAGATTCAGAAGGATGTAGACTGCAGTAAGTGCCGGGAGATGAAGAAGCTTGCACAGGATTGAGTAGCATGGAGAGCTGCATCAAACCAGTCTCAGGACTGAAGACCACAACAACAACAGCACACTTTTAAAGGCAGAAGGCCAGAATATTTAAAAACAAGAAATCTTAAAAAAACCAACAAGATAAAAATGCAATTAAAAGGCACATAAAATAAATAAATAAAACATATCACGGCTAAGTGGAAAGCCTTAAGGCAAAGCAGATTGAACATACATATCCAAGGTGCAATACCGATGGCTGGAGGCCACAATTAAGTTTCAAAATTTTAAAATATATTACCATAATCTTTTAAAGACAGAAGGCCGCAATGTTTAAGCTTGAAAGATAAATTAAACAATTAATTTTGCAAAACTTTTAAGAAAAAAATAACCGTAAGTCTTAAATTTTAAGCAGCTAAAAACAGATAACTAAACACCGGTGGCACTCAGAAGCCTCCAGGGAGGTCGGTCTGCCCTCGTTCACTTAGGCGAAACAGGTGGTGAGCCTAACTACACTTGATCCGTCGGAACACAACCAGGGGGCAGCCACGGACCGACCGACACAACGACTTGCTTCCCATCAATCAGTACATGAGAACTCAAACAGAAAGGTTAACAACGTGATAATCCACAATGGAGTATGTATTAGCTGTCAAAATTACACACCATGTTGGACAGCGACAACAGGTGAGGAAAGGTCGCTGCCTGCAATTACGTTAGTGGCCAGGGCAGGTAACCGGGACAGTAACGGCCACTAGGCAGAAAAATTCCGCTGTTACACTTGAATTTGAATCACGGTAATATAGTTAACTTCACCCAAAAGGACGCTGCCTGAATTTACGTCAGTGGCCAGGGCAGGTAACCAGAACACTAACGGCCACAAGGCAGAAAATTCCACTGGTGCACTCGAGTTGTACTCAACCAAAATACACTCCTGGAAATTGAAATAAGAACACCGTGAATTCATTGTCCCAGGAAGGGGAAACTTTATTGACACATTCCTGGGGTCAGATACATCACATGATCACACTGACAGACCCACAGGCACATAGACACAGGCAACAGAGCATGCACAATGTCTGCACTAGTACAGTGCATATCCACCTTTCGCAGCAATGCAGGCTGCTATTCTCCCATGGAGACGATCGTAGAGATGCTGGATGTAGTCCTGTGGAACGGCTTGCCATGCCATTTCCACCTGGCGCCTCAGTTGGACCAGCGTTCGTGCTGGACGTGCAGACCGCGTGAGACGACGCTTCATCCAGTCCCAAACATGCTCAATGGGGGACAGATCCGGAGATCTTGCTGGCCAGGGTAGTTGACTTACACCTTCTAGAGCACGTTGGGTGGCACGGGATACATGCGGACGTGCATTGTCCTGTTGGAACAGCAAGTTCCCTTGCCGGTCTAGGAATGGTAGAACGATGGGTTCGATGACGGTTTGGATGTACCGTGCACTATTCAGTGTCCCCTTGACGATCACCAGTGGTGTACGGCCAGTGTTGGAGATCGCTCCCCACACCATGATGCCGGGTGTTGGCCCTGTGTGCCTCGGTCGTATGCAGTCCTGATTGTGGCGCTCACCTGCACGGCGCCAAACACGCATACGACCATCATTGGCACCAAGGCAGAAGCGACTCTCATCGCTGAAGACGACACGTCTCCATTCGTCCCTCCATTCACGCCTGTCGCGACACCACTGGAGGCGGGCTGCACGATGTTGGGGCGTGAGCGGAAGACGGCCTAACGGTGTGCGGGAGCGTAGCCCAGCTTCATGGAGACGGTTGCGAATGGTCCTCGCCGATACCCCAGGAGCAACAGTGTCCCTAATTTGCTGGGAAGTGGCGGTGCGGTCCCCTACGGCACTGCGTAGGATCCTACGGTCTTGGCGTGCATCCGTGCGTCGCTGCGGTCCGGTCCCAGGTCGACGGGCACGTGCACCTTCCGCCGACCACTGGCGACAACATCGATGTACTGTGGAGACCTCACGCCCCACGTGTTGAGCTATTCGGCGGTACGTCCACCCGGCCTCCCGCATGCCCACTATACGCCCTCGCTCAAAGTCCGTCAACTGCACATACGGTTCACGTCCACGCTGTCGCGCAATGCTACCAGTGTTAAAGACTGCGATGGAGCTCCGTATGCCACGGCAAACTGGCTGACACCGACGGCGGCGGTGCACAAATGCTGCGCAGCTAGCGCCATTCGACGGCCAACACCGCGGTTCCTGGTGTGTCCGCTGTGCCGTGCGTGTGATCATTGCTTGTACAGCCCTCTCGCAGTGTCCGGAGCAAGTATGGTGGGTCTGACACACCGGTGTCAATGTGTTCTTTTTTCCATTTCCAGGAGTGTAGTTAATTGCACCGCATGCCGGCTAAATTTCAACAGTAGAAATACTCGGTGTTGCTCACAGGAAAACCTCTCCAACGGCAAACCACCGAAACGAACCACCACAACGTGAAAGGACGTGGCTTGGGTAGTTGAGACCACTACTCAACTTGGACGTCCCGGGTCGGTGAACCACGAAGCTCGTAGCGACCGGACAGCGCCACACACGCTCCGAAACTGCGCAGGGGCTGCCAGCGGCCCCAGCAGACTGCATCGCGCGGAGATAACTTCAGTTGTCCGCAACAACCGACCGACTGCCTCCAGACCCCCTAGCCGGAAAGATTAAGCACCAACCCAAAGATGGTACACGGCGCAAATATCGACACATCACTGCTGCCACACGTAGAAGGAAGAAGAACCACGACGTAGCAGCAACAAGGGCGGGAAACCAAACACAGATAGACAGCGAAGTTCACGAAACTGCATAGTTGGGTGTTAGCAGGGCTCAGACACGTTTTTTAGGTAATAATTATTGCAGCTGCGTACTGATAATGTTAGCGATTCTTTCAACACAACGGTTCACCTCCCCACCTCAGTTTAGGTCATTTCAGTTTCATTCATTTCCATTTGCATAATGGTAAAAACATCCCGGACGAGTCCCCAATAGCGACGGTCGGTGGAATGGGAAATGGGGCTGCAGATGCTTGTTCTCGCTGGCTCTTGTCGTGTAGCTCGGGGTTGATCTCCTATTCTTTCTACCGACACACACATGCACTTGCACCTATTAAAATGCATAAATAAAATATTCTTGATGCTGGTGACCGACAAGTACATATGTTAACCAGGGTACAGTCTAGGAGGCTGAAGTCAAATGACGAATCGAATGCGTGTGTTAAGTCCTTAAAATTCGCAAGTTTTTATTCATAGCTAAACACAATCCACTTGTAGTATCTTCCAAACAGTTACGTACCGTTTTAATTATTTCTCGGGCACCCAATAGCCATACTGAACAGGCTATAAGTTTTAGTAAAAGTTGTTAAACGCTGACGAACATCGATTGATATTTAACAGGTCGATCAGTTCGCTGAAACACGGCCTTATGCCGATGATCTGAGGTTCACTCGACACTAGCGCGAATTCCTAAGTGTCGGATTAAACTAAACTCCTCCCGAATAGGCCGTGCAGGCCCAACTATACCGACCGGCCGCCGCATCATCCTCAGCCCACAGGCGTCACTGGATGCGGATGTGGAGGAGCATGTGGTCAACGCTTTGCTCTCCCGGCCATATGACACTTTACGAGAACGGAACCGCTACTTCTCAATCAAGTAGCTCCTCCGTTTTGACTAGGGGAGCGTAGCCCGCGGCCGGAGCGGCCCGCCTCTCATCCGATGGCGGCCCGCCTCTCACCGCTCCTTCTTGTAATCTTTTTCTACTCATCTTTCATTTCCTACCGAAAAGGAGAGAGCGGGCCAATCCAGAACTCAGTTCCTCTGTGACCAGTGTGGGTGGCATTGGGGCCAATTCGGAATAATAAGCTGTCTCGTTGTTTACGGTCCGCAGCTCGCTGTCTCGCGGCAGCGTTCACGCTTCCCGAGCATGGAGTCCCGGGTTCGATTCCCGGCGGCGTCAGGGATTTTCACCTGCCTCGAGATGGTTGGCTGTTGTTGTGTAGTCTTCATCATTATCATCATCCATACCCATTACGGTCGGAGGAAGGCAACGGCAAACCACCTCCGCTAGGACCTTGCCTAGTACGGCGGTGTGGGCCTCCCGCATCATTCCCCTACGCTCTGTCAAGGAGTATGGGACTTCATCATCATCATTGTTTACGAATTTGCTACCCTTGTGGAGCGGCATTTGCGACCAGCGGTACTAGCAAGTCACCACAGCCCTAATTTTAATGAAATCCACATCGTTAACGAGTTTTTTTTTAGCCCCATGGCCTAGAATTTAGGTTTAACCACTTGCACTCTCTTTTTCTTACATGTACTATGACCGCTTGATTTTACTTCTTCAAACATATCCAAATTTATTTTGGGCTCTCTCTACACCAAAATAGTCCTTTTAATTACTTAATTCACAACATACACAGAAAAATTATAGAACTATAAAGGAATATGTACATGGGGGAACAGAGCTTTTTGTGACGCCAAGGCAGTAGCACGGGGCAGAGGAAAAGATAAAATCCGTGGAGAATTAAGGGTGGGGGAACAATCGATAGAAGCTTTTGAGAATTCTGCAACATATTTCAGTTCGTTGTAATGAACATCCCCTTCCAGCAATACAAGGGAACAATGTTCACTTTATCCACATGTCCTAATACCTTTTGTGTACCATTCTAGTACTCGTCTTCTACCCTGCAGTATCTAATTATTGACAAATTGAAGAAGGTGTAACTGAATTAATACTACTTAGCTTTTTTATGATGAACTTTGAGTGTAGTCTCCAAACCCTGCTGCTTCTTCTTCTTGTGCAAGGTTGTAAAAATGGTTCTGCTGGTGGGATTAAGTTGACGTTTGTCTTTAAATAAATAGTCTTGGCCATGATGTTATTATTCTCAGATGGTTTAACAGTAGATTCTGATACACTTTCACAACTGATTACAACATTTACATTATTCGTGACGACAGCAGTTTGTCAAGCCATACTTAAACACACATCCGCTTTCGTGCATCCCCGACAACCGAGTGCGTTGTCTGCATTGATATGTCGAAAACCTCGTAAAACTTCCAGGTACAGGCCGGAGTTGTTATTCTGGTTTTAGTTTATACACTTTTGAGGCAGGTTAATGTCACTTTAAAAACTAGAAAAATGTGAAAATATAGGTTAAGAATAACACTTACAGTAACTATTGGTAATTATTTATGGGAATATGTTGTTTATGTTGCTTTGACAATCGTATACTTTATTTCATTAGGCCGTGTTCTTCACTCGTCTTTTCGTTTGTTAGTGAAATTAATATGGCTATTTCTATGATGTTAGTGCTCACAGGTTTGTTTACATGTAATAAGCATTTTGTCTGTTTCAGAATTTATGTTTTCTTGATTTAATTTGGTTGTAGGCCTACAATGAAGATGAGCTGTAAAATCTGTATTGTATTTCTTTTCTATAGAGCTTATAGGGTACCTACAGATGTGTCGAAAAATTGTGTGAACAGTTTGGGCAAATTGAAAAGATAAACTAGAAAGTCTTACTGAATTAACCGACATCACATCTATTACGTTATAATGCATGCTCGGAAAGATGGGGAGACAACAACATAACAATTGCAATACTGAATCAACAAATGACTTAAATCCAAAAGAATAAAAAAACGCAAAAGAAATGTAGTACAGTAAACTTAGTAAAGAATGAGGCATTATAGACAATCTTTGTGGCAGTGGTGTGTAGCATTAGTGAAAGCTTCGAAGGTAGTTCAGCAGAGAACGAGTCGAACGTAATAAGCAGAAAGCTGATTGCTATGCGGTAAAAATAACCAACACATGCATGCATTTATGAACAAACATTTTAGAAACATTCTGGAAATATGGAAATATGCATTAATAATACTTCAACCACGTACTAATAAGGAACGAATCAATACTAAATTAAAACTATTGACACATTCACAAACATTTGCAATCTAAAACACAAACGATTATACTTTCACGTTACTAGTGACTATTTGTCGTTGTTGCACATAAAAAGCACAAAAATGTTCTTCAGTAGTAATTTATTTAATTAATCGGTTTACAGCTCACAAAGCCATCATCAAGCTGTATAGCTGCCTATTACCATGAAAGAGGATTGACCATCGGCGAACAACCTTTAAAAAGATGTCACATATGAGGAGTAGGGCAGCAAAACGGAGCACATGTCGTGTTTACTGTACAACTGAAACATAGTTGACGTTATTTAATCCTCTTTAAAAAATAGTAAATAGCCAGTCAGCTGCAAAATGGAAGGTGTATTTGAACACCTTGACCATTGTTTCAACGTTTATAAAAAGGTCTTCTTCAGAAGGACAATATGTTTCGAGAATTTGCAAAGAAATATCCATATAAATAGGAGCAGCCTTTGAAACATGTGTAAGCACAAATTTCAAAATTTTATACCTGGCTGGAGCAGAACCATAGGATGAAATCTTCTCGAAGGAATAACAGTTTTGTAACTGATTATCTGTTTATTATTTCTTCAAGAAGATTTCATCCTTCGGTTGCTGCTCCAGCCATGTACAAAATTTTGAAATTATTAAGATAAACGGTACACAAATATCAAAGGAACGTACAAGAAAACATGAATGCAAAACGTGTAATAAAACAGTGTGAATGTTTATGTGTTTGTGTGTGTGTGAAAGAGAGAGAGAGAGAGAGACAGAGAGGGGGGGGGGAGGTGAGAGGGTGGAGGGGGGGGGGGGCGGAATGAGGCGGGAGAGGAGGACAATATGGGCAAAAAATTACCTGCATCACAGGGGAAGATGAATATCTGGTAAAACAACCGTATAGCTTACACACCAATTCAAATTAAATAGACAATTTCAATTGAATAAAACAAAATAAATCCAAGATAAGTGTATTGGAGAACGAGGTGAAAAAGTATTATGTCTGGAAGCTGATACAAGAACAGAGTAGAATACAGTGACAAACCTTCAACACGAAAAGGCTTCACACCAAAAATCGCTTAACACAAAATAATTCTACGCTCCAGAGAAAATAAAATATTATTCATATATTTTTAACCTGAAACAAAAATCGTGTGGCACGAAAGGACACGCTACTCGGACGAACTGACACCTCCTCTTCTGCAGTTGCGGCGTCACCCAGATTTGTTGTTTTTTTTCGTTCGACTGAGCAAAGTGAATTTCAGTCAGTTTTTGGATTCGGTGGTGGGTGTGTAGAAATCGTTGAAGGTCGGAAAATCTGACAACGGTCGGGAAATCGTTGTGTCAAACCCATATTTCACACTGCGTCCAAACGTTGCCGTTCGGCAAAGGTTGTGACGGCAGATACCAACCACCGCATAGTCCTATGTAGCTGGTAGCGGAGTTATTATTTTTGCGTGAGTATTAGAAAGCCATAAGTAAAGAAGAATATAGTTCGACGGACAGGGAAAGAGAAACTGTTCACTCCGCCCTACGGTCAGACTGTGACACGATTCCCTCACTATACGTAGAATTTATTTACATGACCACTGGGCGTGTTGTCGCAGGCATCCGGAGCTGCTCAGAAGGAAGAGATTTCGAATATTAGTGCGCGGTATGAAACAGATATTTTGTTACGAGGTTTAGGAAAATGTGCTGAAGTTACTTGCGGACGCTGGTAGAAACTGATAGTGTATATGGCGCAGCATATGGTTAGGTAGCAGCGGAGACCCCAGTAAATACATTATGAATATAGGAAGATCGTGACGGTGAAGAGAATAAAGAGTGTGTAGGCAACACGCGAAACAAATGTTACAGCTTTTGTAAAGCAACTAGTAGTTAGAATAAGTGATGCGGGTTTTATATGGTTGGCAGAGCATGAAAATCTAGAAACTTGCAAACTTTTGAAGAAATTATTGTTGGCATTCAAAGTGTAATAGGTTTGCTGTGCAACGTTATGGGCTTATAGTAAAATGTCTCAACCTGATTTAAGTTGGTAATTTTTATGAAAAAATAATGTTAATAATGTAGAAATATATACCAATATAGACATATAGTGTTTTATAGACAGCCAATTCGTTGTGGAATTTATGGATACGTCTGGATGTAACCGGTTTGATTCTTATCCGTAAACTAATTTCAGAGACTACTCTCCATTACCAGTGAGTTTTTAAAAGAAAATGTCAACGCTGATTAAAATCGCAGCTACTCAATCCTCTGTAACTGTGGGATGCAGTAAACTATGAAAGACGTCGTCTGCTCGAGACTACTTCTTTCAATAGAGCACGCACGTGCTCGTCTTTTGTTTTCGTGCCAGAGAAGCGTAGTGCGTCGGGCTGCATTCCTCTGGCCGGCTCTCGCAGTGTTGGCGAGACTCAAAAGTGTTCGGCGTGCGGGAGCCATTCAGAGGCCACGAGACCCAAATGCCAGCTGAGGCAGCGTGTTTGAAAAGCAAGGCGCCCCGAGACCCACCTCTCATGTGGTGTGTGCGTTCTGGTTATAGTTGCGGATAGACGGTGCTGACCTGCGGTTTCAATAAGCTGTTTCACGTACTTGGGGTGGTTTTGCTCCACGCTTTCGGCTTATTCACCGTATCTCTTTCACTTCTTGCAGATCTTACTACTTTTGGATCATCTTTATTCAGAATAAATTTCCGCTATGCCTGGTTTTTGAAATTACGACGAAAACCTACTTTTCTTTGTGATGAGATCGGTATCACGTGCGAAACTGGGTAGCGACTTGCATTTGGTATAATAACATGAGTGAACATCGATGGTCACTGTCTCAACTAACGAAATGAGGAACGATCTTATTGTAATATGCTTAGTATTTTAAATCCTTTGTAAACAATCAAATGAGGGTTACCTTTCGCGTACTGCATTTGTTAGCACTAAAATACTTTGTAGCACAATTCACCTTTCGTCTTTCCATTACAGTAAATGGTTTCCTTTGCGTTACCTTTCAACGACGTGGTTTTATGTGCTTGTACCAGTATTGTGTTTCAGTATACTATCCAGTCACCTTTTTCTTATTTTGCCACAGTGAGAAATGCACTTCCTTTAATTCGCCATGCATAATCCTGCTGCCTTTTGTAGTATTAACAGGTAATTCGTCGAGTCGGAGTTTCCTGATGTATCAATTCGGAGCAATGACATCACCAGATTAGTCTCTCAAAAACAATTAGCATAATTGTTTCTCAGTGGTTGGGCGTTCTTATTCTACGTAGTCAGCTTCGTGGTATACTGTTGGCAAGCCCATGGTCTACTCGAGTTTTATCTGCGAGCTGAAACTCATGACTGGAAACAAACTCTAGCCTCGTAATGGTCCTCTCTGAATATCTCGAACTCGATTGCGAGGCCGTGGAGATCGGCGGGAGAACGTGTAGTTGGCGTAGAGAAGTGCGGTGTTAAATGAAAAAGTCTTGTAGCAGGGGAGGGTTTCATGTATTCATTGGAGACCGGAAAAAACTTTTTTTTTTTTTTTTGAGGGATTGTCTGGTGGAGGCTACCATCGTAGTTGGACCAACCACAGTGGTTCGTAATTTTGCGATTGACGACTGGCACCGTTTCCGCAGTGCATAAGTGAGCGCCTCATGAGAAGCGCTGGCCGGTAGGACGCGAAAGGGTCTGCATCGGAGAAGTCCATGCGGGCAGGACGTGAAAGAGTCTACATCTACTCGGCGTAGCAGCCGTGTAGAGGCCGCCACATCTTGGAGCCCTGCTCTCGTGCTGACGATTCAACCTACGCGTAAGGGCATGCGCGTCAGCACCGCACAGGTCGAAGCATCTTAGGGACTTTCTTGTCTACAAGTTCAATTTTTACCTCATTTGCAACAGTTTTTGAGGTGAAATCAAAATGCTTACAGCCTTTTTTCGTGTATCTTTTACCTATATTAAATTTTCTTTTGCCAAACTTATTAAGGGGTGTAAGTAGGCTGTTTATGTTTTCTTATTGGCAACGTTACGTAGCGCTCTGGCTGTGCTGTGTGCAGTCTGTGGCTGCTTTGCATGGTTGTAATACTCGCCATTGTAGTGTTGGGCAGCGGCAGCTGGATGTGAACAGCGCGTAGCGTTGCCCAGTTGGAGGTGAGCCGCCAGCAGTGATGGATGTGGGGAGAGAGATGGCGGAGTTTCGAAACTTGTAAGACTGCCATGAACTGCTATATATATTATGACTATTAAGGTAAATACATTGTTTGTTCTCTATTAATATCTTTCATTTGCTAACTATCCCTATCAGTAGTTAGTGCCTTCCGTAGTTTGAATCTTTTATTTAGCTGGCAGTAGTGGCACTGGGTGTATTGCAGTAGTTCGAGTAACGAAGATTTTTGTGAGGTAAGTGATTTCTGAAAGGTATAGTTTAATGTTACTCAGGGCCATTCTTTTGCAGGGATCTTTGATAGTCAGATTGCGTTGCGCTAAAAATATTGTGTGTCAGTTGAAGCACAGTCATGTATAAATTTTTCAAAGGGGACGTTTCAGGGGTTATTAAACAAAATGGGGCCGAAGACCGTAATGCATGCCCTGCAGCAGAAGGCGGCTTGACCTGGTTCAGTTAACTGGGTGGTCTGAAACAGACCAACCCAAAAATTATTGAAATACTTGAGTGTAGCTATGGCCAGAACCTTTGAAATGGGGCTATTTGAAAAAAGTAAGAAAAATAGATTTTGTTTTAACATTAAAACGCAAATAAAAAATCTGTATTTGAAAATTGTTTAACTTTCAGAGGTTCCGACCACAGCCTGTTCAATTCTCTACAAAAATAGCTACTCGAGTCGTTTTTCGGCAATCCAAACACCCAGCAAAAAAGTGACTTTTAGGAAATCGCCTTTAACGTTTTGGAAAGGGCTTAGGTTGGTTTTTTGGAACTTACCATCAGTCTACGACGGCTGTTGCATGCAATACGCATTCCTCGATCTCGTAAATGTCGTTCGCATGCACCGCCTCCTCCCGGGCCGCAGATTTGACATCTTTACTGGCCGTTAACGAGCGTACAAGGCGATTCGCGTTGGGCCTTCTGCTAAATTCGAACGCCGCGCTGCCAAGTTGAATGCGCATGCTCTTTGCGAGTCCCACGAAGCCGTCGTTCAATATAACTGTAACCACATCGTTAGCAATTTCGACTACTTCTCTTTGCCCGCATCTCGTGGTCGTGCGGTAGCGTTCTCGCTTCCCACGCCCGGGTTCCCGGGTTCGATTCCCGGCGGGGTCAGGGATTTTCTCTGCCTCGTGATGACTGGGTGTTGTGTGATGTCCCTAGGTTAGTTAGATTGAAGTAGTTCTAAGTTATAGGGGGCTGATGACCATAGATGTTAAGTCCCATAGTGCTCAGAGCCATTTGAACCATTTTTTGACTACTTCTTTACCGGAACATATGTGCTTTGGGAAAAGCGTTCAAATTACCAAATTTTTCGCCTCGTTAGAGTTTTGAGTGTTCGCGCCAACACCTCTCTCCAGTAAACTGTTATCCGATAGGCTTCGTATACAGTTCTGATTGCCTCCGTGTGCTGTTCATAAGCTCTCGACGACGCGGGTCTGCCGGTCCGATGATCGAGTATTTCGACTGTATGCAATAATTTATGGGCAAAACGGTTTTCGCCCACATTTTCTCCGTACTATATTTTTTGAAATTTGTAGACCAGGAAACCCCCGCAAGGAGACCATAAACGATATCACCGGCAGAGTAATTAAACTGATTTCACACTCGTGGAATACAGGACGATCGCCTGTCTCATCTTCTTTGCACTTGCGATGAATGTATGGTTTTCTGGATGTTAGTCACCAACTTGCAGTCACTGCTCCGATCACGTATTATGGGATTTAATAATAGTCAGTTATCACTGAACACTAGGAGAGAGTTCGCTCTTAGGAGGGCATGGAGTGATAACTGAGAAGGAAGTGACGCTGGTTTCCATTTCATGATTTTATATACGGGGTCGTCCGTTGATAGTGATCGGGCCAAATAAGCGTCAAACGAAAAAACTACAAAGAACGAAACCGAAACTCGTCTAGCTTGAAGGGGGAACCAGATGGCGCTATGGTTGGCCCGCTACATGGCGCTGCCATAGGTCAAACGGATATCAACTGCGTTTTTGTAAATAGAAACCCCCATTTTTTATTACATGTTCGTGTAGTACGTAAAGAAATATGAATGTTTTAGTTGGACGACTTTTTTCGCTTTGTAATAGATAGCGCTGTAATAGTCACAAACATATGGCTCACAATTTTAGCGATTTCACGACTATGACTAGTGGGGCCTGAAGATGTCATCAATGTAACGCCGAAACTGGTGGCACACAGAAGTTCATAAAATAAAATAAATTTCTACAACACATACGGTTGTTGGTAAATTATTGCGTCAAGAAGTTCTTAAAAAGGTGGTCTGCCCATAATTAATTTTGGAAGGTGAAGGGAAATTCATCACCATCAGGTTTTGCAGCTGTTTATCGTCCACGTTACACTTTCATAAACGGCTACACTCCGTACAAATACCTGCAGAAAAGACTTCGTAACACTTGAATCTACATTTAATGTTAACAAAGCACTTTTGTTGCCATTGCCAGTCTACATTTTATATGTTCTCTACATTGGCCATCATCAGTTATTTTGCTACCAAAACAGCAAAGCTTTAAGTGTCTCGTTTTCTAATTTAATTCCCTCAGCATCACCTGATTTAATTCGACTACATTGAATTACCCTCGTCTTGCTTTTGTTGGCCGGCCGCGGTGGTCTAGCGGTTCTAGGCGCTCAGTCCGGAACCGCGGGACTGCTACGGTCGCAGATTCGAATCCTGCCTCGGGCATGGATGTGTGTGATGTCCTTAGGTTAGTTAGATTTAAGTAGTTCTAAGTTCTAGGGGACTGATGACCACAGCAGTTAAGTCCCATAGTGCTCAGAGCCATTTTTTTTGCTTTTGTTGATTTTCATCTTATATGCTCCTTTCAAAACACTGTCTATTCGGTTCAGTTGCGCTTCCGAGTCCTTTTCTGTCTCTGACAGAATTACATTGTCATCAGCAAACCTCAAAGTTTTTATTTCTTCTCAAAAAATGGTTCAAATGGCTCTGAGCACTATGGGACTTAACTGCTGAGGTCATCACTCCCCTAGAATTTAGAACTACTTAAACCTAACTAAGCTAAGGACAGCACACACATCCATGCCCGAGGCAGGATTCAAACCTGCTACCGTAGCAGTCGCGCGGTTCCGGACTGAAGCGCCTAGAACCGCTCAGCCACCGCGGCCGGCTATTTCTTCTCCCTGAACTTTAATTCCAACTCCAAATTTTTCGTTTATTTACTGTTGAATATCAATAAAAATAAGCAACAGAGGATACTCCTGAAGTGGAGAAGTGGGAAATAAACTTAAAAGAAAACATAAAAACAAAAAAATACAACTTCGTTTGTTTATAGAACTTCTCATATGATAACGTTACTGCATTGTTTTCGCGCCTTCTGTTTTTTTCTTTAATGGTATTGGGATGGATGACTGGCACGAATACTAATTCTATATTTAAGCTGCGCTGTAAATCCGCGCCTCAGGGTGTTCGATCTGTCAATTTCTACTGCTCTATACGGGTGTTACGAGGGAGTGCCACAGAAGAGACTGAGGACGACATTTCGGCCCTGTTCTATGAAGGTTCGCATCCACGTTGACTTCAGGACAGCGACAAAACAGCCTCCTTGAAAGGGAATCGGTACAAATTCCAGTGAACGGCCTCACAAAAAAAGACAAGTAAGAAATGTAATGAAACTTCCTGGCAGATTAAAACTGTGTGCCCGACCGAGACTCGAACTCGGGACCTTTGCCTTTCACGGGCAAGTGCTCTACCAACTGAGCTACCGAAGCACCACTCACGCCCGGTACTCACAGCTTTACTTCTGCCAGCACCTCGTCTCCTACCTTCCAAACTTTACAGAAGCTCTCCTGCTAACCTAGCAGAACTAGCACTCCTGAAAGAAAGGATATAGCGGAGACATGGCTTAGCCACAGCCTTGGGGATGTTTCCAGAATGAGATTTCACTCTGCAGCGGAGTGTGCGCTGATATGAAACTTCCTGGCAGATTAAAACTGTGTGCCCGACCGAGACTCGAACTCGGGACCTTTGCCTTTCGCGGGCAAGTGCTCTACCAACTGAGCTACCGAAGCACTACTCACGCCCGGTACTCACAGCTTTACTCCTGCCAGTACCTCGTCTCCTACCTTCCAAACTTTACAGAAGCTCTCCTGCGAACCTTGCAGAACTAGCACTCCTGAAAGAAAGGATATAGCGGAGACATGGCTTAGCCACAGCCTGGGGGATGTTTCCAGAATGAGATTTTCACTCTGCAGCGGAGTGTGCGCTGATATGAAACTTCCTGGCAGATTAAAACTGTGTGCCCGACCGAGACTCGAACTCGGAACCTTTGCCTTTCGCGGGCAAGTGCTCTACCAACTGAGCTACCGAAGCACCACTCACGCCCGGTACTCACAGCTTTACTCCTGCCAGTACCTCGTCTCCTACCTTCCAAACTTTACAGAAGCTCTCCTGCGAACCTTGCAGAACTAGCACTCGTGAAAGAAAGGATATAGCGGAGACATGGCTTAGCCACAGCCTGGGGGATGTTTCCAGAATGAGATTTTCACTCTGCAGCGGAGTGTGCGCTGATATGAAACTTCCTGGCAGATTAAAACTGTGTGCCCGTCCGAGACTCGAACTCGGGACCTTTGCCTTTCGCGGGCAAGTGCTCTACCAACTGAGCTACCGAAGCACGACTCACGCCCAGTACTCACAGCTTTACTTCTGCCAGTACCTCGTCTCCTACCCTCCAAACTTTACAGAAGCTCTCCTGCGAACCTTGCAGAACTAGCACTCGTGAAAGAAAGGATATAGCGGAGACATGGCTTAGCCACAGCCTGGGGGATGTTTCCAGAATGAGATTTTCACTCTGCAGCGGAGTGTGCGCTGATATGAAACTTCCTGGCAGATTAAAACTGTGTGCCCGACCGAGACTCGAACTCGCGACCTTTGCCTTTCGCGGGCAAGTGCTCTACCATCTGAGCTACCGAAGCACGACTCACGCCCGGTACTCACAGCTTTACTTCTGCCAGCACCTCGTCTCCTACCTTCCAAACTTTACAGAAGCTCTCCTGCGAACCTAGCAGAACTAGCACTCCTGAAAGAAAGGATATAGCGGAGACATGGCTTAGCCACAGCCTTGGGGATGTTTCCAGAATGAGATTTCACTCTGCAGCGGAGTGTGCGCTGATATGAAACTTCCTGGCAGATTAAAACTGTGTGCCCGACCGAGACTCGAACTCGGGACCTTTGCCTTTCGCGGGCAAGTGCTCTACCATCAAGAAATGTAATGATTTCTAAATCCGTAGTGCGTTACGTCGCGTTCGGCAATATTCAGTATACAGTTTAGTGGAGTCGCAGACACTGAGTGGGGATTCTTCAGTGAAAAAATAGCCTGTCCCCAGATTTGAGCAGCAGGAGGCAAATGCCCCCTCCCCCCCACTCCCCACCCCCGCGCCCACGGCCCCGACCCTTCTGGACGCCTATGTTACCTGGTTCATCTTCCCAACAGCGGTTCTAATTTACATGCCCGCCAAATAACCGATAATTACTCTAACAAGTTCGTATTGAGTCTATTTGCCAAATCAATCAAATCGTTTCACTAGTAAAAACAGTGCAGTTGCATTATAACGTGAATCAGATCTAGTGGACACTATTTACAATAATTTAAATATTCTGCGGAACATCAGATATGTAACTGATTAACTGCTTTCATTTTCGGTTACTATTGTATACCCGATACTTAGATGTGTAGATAGACTTTTACATTGCAAAACCAATCTTCCATCTTCGTCGATGACCACTACAATTGCAAAACCATGAAGGATGGCAAACAAGGAGCTTTCTCATATGGTGCGTATACAGGGTGACAATTATTGAACTATATGAAGTAAAATATTCATAACTTCTGAACGGTTTGCGATAGGACTTTCAAGCTGAACGGTTGACCACGGGGCATTACGGGAATTAGTATACGCATGCACGGTTTGCTTTAGCGACGAAGCCCACTTCCGTTTGGATGGGTTCGTCAATAAGCAATTGGTGCATATGGGGGACCGAGGGTCCGCATTTCGCGATCGAGAAGTCTCTTCACCCTCAAAGGGTGACTATGTGGTGAGCAATGTCCAGTCACGGAATAATCACTGCGATTTTCCTTGATGGCACGGAGACTACCAAACGGTGCGTAAAAGTTTTGGAAGATGATTTCATCCCCATTGCCCAAACTGACCCTGAGTTAGACAAGATGTGGTTCACGCAAGACGGACCTCGACCTCATCGAAGCAGGAGAGTGTCTAATGTCCTGGAGGAGTACTTTGGGGACCGTATTCTGGCTTTGGTGTACCCAGAGGCCATTGGCATGGGCCTCGATTGGCCGCCATATTCTTCAGATCTGAACATATGCCACTCCTTCTTGTGGGGCTATATTAAAGACAAAGTGGGCAGCAATAACTCCAAAACTATTGCTGAGCTGAAAACAGCCATTCAGAAGTTCATCGACTTCAGCGGTTCATGCAGAATTTCGCTATTCTTCTGCGCTACATCTTCGCCAATGATGGCAGGCATATCGAACATGTCATAACCTAAATCCGAATGTCTGTAGTGGCATTTATATGTTGAATAAAGTGTGTGCACGGCGTAGTTTGTAACTAATTTACGTTCCTTTCGTGTAGTTCAATCATTGTCACCCTGTACATTACAGCAGGAAGGATACGTGATTAAATTTGTATGGATTTTGGAGGTGCTGAGGGTGCGAAATGTAGAATACAGACTTGCCATGTCTGGCATCAGCGCTTCTCTAACCCAGTTGGCCATCGAGTCGAACCAAGGTTGGATGACAGAAGTACGTCATTCCATCTCGTATTAACGCTACGCCAGAGATCGTCGGCCGTAGTGGCTGGAGAGTGCTGGCGTGCCAGTATCTCAGCAACCCACTGTAGGGAAGCAGCCTACTCACGCCTTATAAAATTCACATCAGTCTTTCCATTGTGTGCCAGCCAGTCCGCTGTAACTAGCTCTGACGTCATAAATGTTGCGCAATACTTTAAAAATCAAGCGAATAACCTGAAACGGTTCTAGCATGTCAGGAGTAATACTAAATTAATATGTGTTGAATATCAGTTCGATAACTTTAACCATTTTCGAAATTTGGACGTTTTTCTGTAAAAACCATTGGCGTAACAGAAAAGAGCTAGAGACTTAAAAATTTATATTTAGATTCCTTTTTCATAATAATTTAATAGAAACAGTACTTTGGATTTCACAAATTAAAATTTTAGTGGAAATTCATTATTTTATGGTTTTTGTCTTAAAAATTAAGGAAGCAAGATAGATTAAGTAGGTTAATAAATACGGCTAGGATGTTTATATTTAAGTAGAATGGAGATCCGCTATAACCATAAAGATGTGTTAAGTTTCATTTGAATGACTATAAAACTATAGCGATAGCGTATCTCCAAAGGGCAAGTTCAGATCTCGTCTACTGCGTGTAGTGTAATTAAATTAATTCTCTCGCCCAAAATATTTAACTTAGCCACGTCAGACTTTTATTATGATTACTTACCTGTGTGCTGATTGCGCATTTAAATTGAGAGATTCATCTGCCATCAGAAAAGGAAGCGATGATTTATTCAATAACTTAATGTGGTGCATTACTAGCCCAGCGGCTAGTCGGGAGAGCCGATTTGATCAGGCGTTCCCTTAGCCGTCCGCACAGCGGCTTTATATATAAGAACGCTGCGCGAGGAAGCAAGGTCCCAGTTCTCTCCAGACGGTGAATAGCACGCCATCTGTGTCGGGAGTCGCGTCGCGTCGGTATCATTGCTATAAACAGCCTCGGATGCCGTATTAAGTTACTCGGGATACGCATAACCATGAAATCATTTTCGAGTGAAGTGTTAATTCTGGGTTGACTTTAATGATCGATCTTCAGTTTGCGTATGTCGTATTTTCACGTGCCGTCGCGGGACAGACATTCTACCATTATTTAGCGTGGCGTTTGATGAACATTATCATCAAATTATGGCGAGCATTCACTTAAACATTTAATTTGGACAGCTATAGTCGCATCAGCGCATTTGAACTGCTCTGTTAGTCAGATTGTGTGGATTCTTCTTTTTTTTATCTGTGACTTTCAGAATATACTGAACTATTTATAATCAAAATCGTTTTTGATTATGAATCCCAGACAATCTCCTAATTTCTCAGAGCTATAAGTTGTAGCTATAAGTGTATTTCTCAGATGAAGTGGGCACTAGGAATTCTAATTACAGGCTTTACGTTTTGCTAATCACTTTCTGGTTGCCAATATTGTAGTTAGAGAGCCAATGTTGAGAATGGCAAAACAGCAGCATAAATGATAGGAACATTTAAATAATAACATTTAATTCCACCTGCCGCGCCACATATGGTTAAACGGCAGGGAATTGCATCTTTTCTACAAACAAAACATTATATAAAATGCAACAGTAAATTTTCCACCTGCCGCCCCACACCACAAGCACCTGTATTCAGTCGGAGAACGTGGTAGCCGGGGCAACAGTGAAACACTCTCTGTGTCGAGGTAGGACAGTGCAGGCAATTTGCTTTTTTGCGCCTTCTTGAAAGATAACTTCAAGGACATTTCTTAGACAGTGGAGCACCCATAGGCCTAAACACGTCATAAATGTAACGCCTGCTGCCCATTTACCAACTACACAAACCAGAGGTGGCATGCTGTGTACCCAGTGGCACTCCGTACTCGGCCTGTCTGACGATGACGAATGCAGTGTGGCAACGTTTGCTCTACTCGGAGGGTCCAGACGAGGATGCGCCCGTCCTTATCGTGTACGCGGAATCGGGACTCATATGAATATAGGACGTGGTGCGCCTCCTGCATCCAGAGTTGTCGTTGCGGCGATCGCCGCCGGCGCTGCAGTCTGTGCTGCTGCCGCTCAAGAAAGCCACCACGGTGTTGGCCGTGCCGACGCTCGGTCGTGCTGCGGGCGTGGTCACACAATGTCCCGTCTCGGTGCACACAACCCAGTTTTCTGATTTCCGGTACTTGACGTGGCTGTGACATCCTGCACGTCCGATCGAACAGTGGGTCTGTCCTCTCTGGCGTTAGTCGCGTGGGCCTGTTGCACTCAGACACCATTTCTGAGTGAGAGACTCGTCGAATGATCTTTCTCCATACGAGGGTAAGTCAATTATTATCCGCAATTTAGTTATATTTCTGTTTATTTTGGTAGTACTGTCGTTTTACATAGACGAGGCATGCTTTGTTTGTTTGTTGTTATATCTTTGCAATTTTCAAGCTGCTAGGTTGGTTTAGTTATCGCTGACGTGCTGTCAGTCATGGCTGCTTCGCTGTCTATTTGCACCAAAGAACGGCAACATTCGGTGATTCGTTTTTTGTGGTCGGAAGGCGTATCAGCGGCCGTAATTCATCAAAGACTTTCGTTACAGTACGGGAACAGTGTTTTGCCACAACGGAGTATCTACGAATGGACTGAAAAATCGGTCACACAAGTGTTAGGCCGACATTACACTATCAAATTTCTTTGTCAAAGATTTGATTAAAGATGTGATCCAATATTCCGTCCAATATATTTGACAAAGATCTTTGACGTAGCGCTACAAGGGGTATTACACTGTCATCAAATTTTTCGTCAAAGTTCAAGATGGCTGACAACAACTTGTTATTAACCGCAGCAGTTCTACGTACTCCAGTTGCATTGTGTGCACATGCGGAAAAGAAGTGTTGGGAAAAAATGGAACCATACATACGAGGTTGACAGTCTTAAAAGTCCTGGGATTACAACTTGATAATAAATTCAGTTGGGAGGAGCACACCACAGAACTGCAGAAAGGCCTTAACAAATCTGTATTTGCAATTCGAGTGTTAGCAGACATAGGCAACATAAAAATGAAAAAGCTTGCATACTTTCATTCCATAATGTCATATGGGATCATATTTTGGGGTAAATCTTGAAGTCAAACAAAAGTTTTCAAGGTCCAAAAGCGTGTAATACGTATTATTTGTGGAGTAAATTCACGGACCTCCTGCAGAAACCTCTTCAAAGAACTGGGTATACTAACTACTGCCTCTCAGTATATTTACTTCTTAATGAAATTTGTCGTATATAATATATCTGTTTTTGCAACAAACAACTCAGTTCATACATACAATACCAGGAACAAAAATGATCTGCACAAGGACTTAAAAGCACTTACTTTAGTTCAAAAAGGGGACCACTACTCAGAAACACTCATCTTCAATAATTTGCCAGGAAACATAAAAAATTTAGTTATAAATAAAGATCAGTTTAAAAGGAGCCTGAAAAACTTACTACTGGCCAACTCCTTCTACTCCATTGGCGAAATTTTTAATAGAAACAAATGATGTATTGTATTTATTCATACTATTAGTATTGTTATTTCAGCTTAAAAAAAATCGACATGTTCCACATCCACGAGGATCTCCTCAGGACGGATCTATGGAACGAAAAACTAATCTAATGTGGGTGAAGTCGTGGGTTTTACGACGACACGATAAAAGCATTCAACAAAACTTGTTACGTGAGCTTACAGTGGAAGACGTCAAGTCGTACATCACTTGCTTAAGAATGGATGAGCATACATTTCTGTATGTGCTCAATGAAGTGTATCCTCATATCACAAAGCACAATATTCACTTAAGAACTGCTACATCTTCAGAAGACAGGCTCACTATAACACTCCGATTCCTTGCTACAGGAGAGGGTTGTGTTAGGTTAGGTTAGGTCAGGTTAGGTCTCCAATCTTCTTAATCTATTTTTGTATTCAGGGTGCTTCACGTTGTAAAGCGCCTCATCAGCTTCAGACATCTCTATTAATTTTGTAGTTGTCGGCACACACCAATTGTATTTACCGGTAATGGTTATAAAAACACTACAGACGACAGAACGCTTCAGCGATGCTAGCGCTCCATGTGGTAACATGTCACATTGCAGTGAACAGAAGACAAGCGGTTTCTTTGATCAAATATACAGCGAGGCCCTAGATTTGATCAAATATTGGACGACATTTGACAAAGTCCCTATTACACTATCAAATATCTTTGACAAAGATATTGGACAAAGAAATTTGATAGTGTAATACCGGCCTTACGCTCAATGAAGGAGCTGGACGACCGTTTATCGCCACAAATGAAGAAACCATTGAGCGTTCACGTGAAATGATTGTCTTAGACAGACGATTAAATATTGACGAAGTGGCACATCGTCTGTAAATTAGTCACGGTTCTGCCTACGAAATCATCCACAACAGACTTGGGTTTCATAAAGTTTGTGCAAGATGGGTCCCAAAACAACTCACACAGTTGCATAAACAAACGCTCTTGGATGGCTATGGTAACGAAGGGGACAACTTAGACAGGATCATTACTGGTGACGAAACATGGATGCATCATTACGAGCCGGAGAGTAAACGGCAGAGTATGAAATGGAAACATCCAAATTCGCCGTGCAAGAAAAAGTTCAAGATCCAGCCGTCTTCAGGAAAACTGATGCTTACGATTTCTTGGGACGCACAAGGTCCAGTACCGGAACATTAAGGGGAAAGGGGCACAAGAATAAACAGTTTACGTTACAATGAGACGCTTACTGCCAGGCTGAAGCCTGCAATTCGAAGCAAACGCCGAGGATTGCTGTCAAAAGATGTTGTGTTGTTGCACGACAATGCCCGTCCGCATACTGCTGCCCACACTGCTAAAACGCTTCAGAAACTGAAATTTGAAGTACTGGATCATCCTCCATATAGTACCGATCTTGCCCTTCTGACTATCACTTGTTTGGTCCACTCAAACAGGCATTAAGGGGCTGTCGATTTGCCTCGGACGAAGCAGTGAAAGAAGCCGTGCATTCCTGGCTCGCAGCTCAACCGAGAGCCTTCTTTTATGAGAGCATCAGGAAGCTTGTACAACGATAGACCAAGTGCAATGAAATGAAACGCAAGGAGACTATGTCAAAAAATGATGTTCTTGTAAGTTCCCTATTTGATTGAAATAAAATTTTATAAGTACTTTAAGGATAATAATTGACTTACCCTCGTATACAGAATGTAGATGGCCTTACTGTTACATATTGTGTTTGGTTTCGCTGAAATGCTGATCATCTTCATATCCAAGCATTAGGAACGCTTCTTGGGAATTTGACATTCGTTGCATTCTGCCTTCATGGTGTTGTAATTTACAGGTCTGCAGTGCACTTTAATGAGAAGAATGAAACTGTTTGCATCAAGATGCTCTTAGCGGCTTTTCTGCTGGCACAGACACACTGGTGTCCTAAATAAAAGCAACAAACCACTGTTTTCTCCATCCTGTGGCTAATTAGCGATACAACCACAGAAATTCTCAACAGATGTCCGTAGATCGTGTACTGCAGGGAAGACTGCACTCCGGTCAATGGACAACCACCCAATCGATAAACTCAGGGCACACATCAAATGGGGTAGTGTCGGCCGCGGTGGCCGATCGGTTCTAGGCGCTTCAGTCCGGAACCGCGCTGCTGCTACGGTCGCAGGTTCGAACCCTGCCTCGGGCATGGATGTGTGTGATGTCCTTAGGTCAGTTAGATTTAAGTAGTTCTAAGTGTAGGGCACTGATGACCTCAGATGTTAAGTCCTATAGTGCTCAGAGCCATTTGAACCATTTGAAACGGGGTAGTGATTGCCAGGTACTACCACATCCACAATCTCTGTGTACACAGTCACAGACGGTGCAGTACGGCACTGAAAAGACGCCTACCAGACTCTCCCCGGTGGAGGGCCAAAGGAAGGATGGAAGCAGGATAGTCGCAAACTGATCTGGCCCGATGGCTTAATGTGGATCGCTCTGTTGTTTCTCGGATGAGGCGACAGTTTATGGAGACCGTCCAAAGACGAGGGCAGGGCCGACCACATGTGACATCAGAAACACAGGGCCGTTATTTGGCTGTTAAAGCACGACGGTGCCGCTATATTCCTGCACGGCAGCTGGCATCTGACCTCACAGCATCCCAGAGACGTGTTGTACCGAGGCAAACGGTGCACAGAAGGCTTCGGCAGAGTGGCCTCTATTGTCGGAGACCTGCATATGTACCTCTGACGCGTCTTCACAGAAGGGAACGTCTAGAGTGGAGCCGTCAACATGCTACCTGGGCGGTCGAATATTAGGCCAGTTTTTTTTTCATAAGTGGTCCAGATTTGGTCTCGAGAGTGATTATCGACGGATTCGCATCAAGGGGGAACGCAGAACACGATCTCTGGAGCCAAACATTGTGGAAAGAGGCCGAGATCGAGGGGGATCGCTAATGATGTGGGCAGGGATTATGTTTACCACACGAACCCCTCTTCATGAAATAGTGCTGATGAATCGGCAAGGTTTGACTGCTGTCAGGTGTCGAGAGGAGCTGTGGTCCCAGACGTGGCATTGATGGACGATAATCCTCCACCTCATAGATGTTTTCTTGGAAATGGAAGATATTGTACGCATGGCGTGGCCTGCTCGCTCTCTCGATTTGAATCCCATAGGGATTCATTTGGGAGACGGGTTGCATCACTTCAGTATCCACCATCTACTCTCCAAGACTTGCAAGGAGCTCTGAAAGGGAATGGGCGTTATTGCTTCAACAAGATGACATCATTCACAGCATGCCCCGTCATTATCAGGTCTATATTGCAGCCAGAGATGGTAAAATCCCATAATGAGCACATTAACCAATTGTTGGAACGTGTGTCCAAATCCGTTAAGTTGGAAAAAACGAACATTTTTGTCTAACTTATGCATGTTGCATTTGCTTGCGTTCTGCATTCTTTACATTGTTTCTGCCTTAGTATCATCTGTTTATACTGTTTTGTGGCAAATTAAACGTACCGGTACCTTGCAAAATTTCCGTTTGTCACTTTAATTTTGTACACAAGTGTATACATTTGCACGGCATTCCACTCGTTGCTAAGACTACCTAACGATGATATCTTACACAAAAATTCGTGCAGGAAAATTGAGTCAGGCTGTGTTTAAGTGCTGTTTTTGCCCAAGAACTGGCGACAGAAGATGGCTCCAACCTATTCTTTCCAAATCCTTCATTTCGTAATTATCGAGTAGGACCTAGTGCAATAACATTCCGTTGTTATCTAGGGACATTCATGAATTAAGCCAACCGTACATTTTAATTTTCGCTCATTTGGTAATTTTGTTAAAAAGATCTTGTAAATCAGTTTTGTGTTTAGGTTCGATCGTCAAAGCTATCTCCAATTGATTACGCGAAAGGCAAGAGCACATTTGTCTCTAAATGTTAAACCGAAAGGCGACTATTTTTATTTATAAGTTATGTAATGTCAAGATAACCTAATGCCAGAACAAACTGTCGTAAGAAGATTTGGTGATCCAGCTAAACAAATTACCCTATTTAATTTCTGTTAGTTTTTGACAGTATTTCGTGTTTAGTTTGTTTGTTCGTGATCTTTAGCTTCTTTCTTTCACTCATAGCTCTCTGACACCTCAGAATATTCCGAGTGTGATTTGAGGAAAAACATTTTGTGCGCTGAGAAGTAGACCTCATTTATTCGTCGTATGGCCTATTATGTTTTATGATCAGTTACATGTCGCTTCCAGTCAGTTGATCACATCCGGACGTCAGTTGACAATAGCATAAAAAGGTTCCTACCTCATGCTCACCTATCGTCCAATAACAGGAAAAAATGAGTTAAGAAGTCACCAGACCCATAATAAGAAAAATAAGCTAAATCGAGACGGTGAACATTATTCAGTGGGTATCGATTGATTGATAGGTGAAATAAATTGCGTTAGCTCAGTAATCCCGTGCTTTATCAAACCTTTAAAACTTCATTAAGTTTAATTAAATTTCATCATCGTTATGAAAACTGGTGGAAACGAGAAGTAGCTACAGAACCAATCAGAGCGACGAAATGAAGTTGTTATTATTTGAGACCGTGAACTGTGGTTAGCGACGTTTATGGGTTCTTCGACTGCTCTGTCTTTTTTATTTGCCGTGATTATAGTTTCTGTACCCATTTTCGTCGTGGCAGCAATTAGAGAAATGGAATGAAGTTATTATTGTTCACGAGTTTAGTGGACTAAGAACTGCGATTACTGACTTTTATTGCTTCTGCTTTCCTTCCTTCCTTCCTTTCTTTCTTTTTTGCTATAAGTATTTCCATGTCTGGGTTCTTTTCTGTACGATAAATGGTGCCTTGATTTTATTTGTTTGTGGAGGGAAACAGACGTTTCAATGTAATTCGCCGAATTCCGTATTGTATAGGAATTTTTTTGCATTCTTTTTTGTGTCTATATGTCCTTTCTACAACCAGCTATTGCTGTAAGTTCATTGCATAGTTGGTCCTCGTATTTTTTCTTTCTATAAATAATAGAGGACTGAAGAATCTGGTCGCAGGTTCGAATCCTGCCTCGGGCATGGATGTGTGTGATGTCATTAGGTTCGTTAGGTTTAAGTAGTTCTAAGTTCTAGGGGACTGATGACCACAGCAGTTAAGTCCCATAGTGCTCAGAGCCTTTTTGAAAGCGCGTGGGTTACTGCTAAGATTTTTGAATTCGAGTGGTAGCTTACTGAAAATGGATGCAGCAGTATACTGTACACCTTTCTGCGCAAGAGTTAAGGAAGTCCGATCCAAATGCAGGTTGGGTATCTGTCGAGTATTAATTGAGTGAAATCTGCTTGTTCTTGGGAATAAACTGATATTGTTAAAGAGACACATCAGTAAAGAATATATATATTGAGAGGCCAATGTCAAAATACCGAGACAAGTGAACAGGAGGCGACAAGAGGTTCGGGAACTTACACCACTTATTGCCAGAACCGCCCGTTTCTGAGCCAAAAATATCCTTTTAGAATGGAAAGAGTCACCTCAAAATGTAACATCATACGACACAAGGGAAAGAAAATAAGCAAAGTACACTAATTTTCGTGTCGAACGATCACTTACTTCAGATACCGTTCGAATAGTAAAAATGGCAGCATTAAGTCTTTTAACAAGATCCTGAACGTGGGCTTTCCACGATAGTTTGCTATCTATCTGAACACCTAGCAATCTGAACTGTTCAATTTAACTAGTCTAAGCCCATTCTGTGAAATTAAAACGTCAGGTTTTGTTGAATTGTGTGTTAGAAACTGTAAAAACTGAGTCTTACTGTGATTTAGCGTTAGTTTATTTCTATAAGCCATTAAGTTATGTCATGAATTGCACTGTTTGAAACCGAGCCAATGTTGCACACAACATCCTTCACTACCAAGCTAGTGTCATCAGCAAACAGAAATATTTTAGCGATAATGCGAGAGGGCATATCATTTATATAAATAAGGAACAGCAGTGGCAACGAAATATCCCTGGGGCACCCCCCCCCCCCCCCCCACCCCATCTGACAGTACCCTACTCAGAGGCCACATCACAGCCATTCTTAACACTGTCTGTTGTTAAAGTAAGAGGTGAGCCAATTGTGAGCTACCCCCCTGTATTCTGTAATGGTCCAAGTTCTGAAGCAATGTTATGTGATCAACACAATCAAACGCCTTAGTTGAAACAAAAAAATATGACGAGCTTCGAAACCTTCTGTTTAGCCCATCCACTACCTCACAGAGAAAATATAATATAGCATTCCAGGTGTTTAACGACTTCTAAAACAAACTGCACATTTGATAGCAAATTATGTGATATAAAATGATCAATTGTCCTTACATACACAGCCTTTTCAACAACTTTACCAAGCGCTGGTGGCATAGTAACAGGTCTAAAATTGTCTACATTATCGCTTTCTCCCCTTTTATAAAGCGGCTTTACTACTGAGCACTTTAATCGTTCAGGAAACTGACCATTCCTAAAGAAAAAATTACAAAAATGGCTAAGTACAGGGCTAACATGTGCAGCACAGTACTTTAATATTCTGCTAGGCACTTCATCATATCCATGAGAGTTCTTAGTCTTCAGCGATTTAATTATTGACTCAATCTCCCTCTTCACAGAGGAGTATTCCAGACATCAATCTCGGAAAGACATTTTCCAATATAGTTATATGATTCACTGCAGAAACTGAATTGTTATTTAATTCACCAGCAATGCTCAGAAAACGAATGTTAAATACTATGCACATATATGACTTATCAGTAACAGACATATTTTTACTACGAATTGACTTTATATTGTCGACCTTGTACTGCTGACCAGACACTTCCTTCACAACTGACCATATGGTTTTAATTTTATCCTGTGAATTAGATATTGTATTTGCGCACCACATACTGTTTGCCTTCCTAATAACATTTTTAAGCACATTGCAATACTGTTTGTAATGGGCGACTGTAGCTTGGTTGTGACTATTTCTAACAGTGTGATGTAATTCCCACTTTGTTCTACATGATATCCTTATCCCACTAGTCAGCCACCCGGGGCTGCCTTTAACTGCTAGTACCCCGTTTAGAGCGTTATAACGGAAAACAACTCTCAAAAAAAAATGTTCAAATGCGTGTGAAATCTTATGGGACCTAACTGCTAAGGTCATCAGTCCCTAAGCTTACACACTACTTAACCTAAATTATCCTAAGGACAAACACCCCCCCCCCCCCTGCCCGAGGGAGGACTCGAACCTCCGCCGGCACCAGCCGCACAGTTCATGACTGCAGCGCCTTAGACAAAACAACTCTCAAAGAGCATGAGAAATGTGTTAAGGAAAGCATTATATTTATCATCTGTGTTACCGGCACTGTAAACATCCTGCCACTCTTGTTCCTTGACGAGTTTCAAAAAAGTCACTATTGCCGTTGGATTAACTTCCCTACGTAGTTTGTAATTATATGTGACATTTGTTTGAGTACAAAAGCGTTTTAGTGTTAAAATTTGTGCATCATGGTCTGAAAGGTGATCCACCCTTTTAATTAACAGAATGCACATCTAGTAATGAAGAATGAATAAAAATATTGTGTATGGCTGTGCTACTGTTTCCCTGCACCCTAGTTGGAAAAAACACATTCTGCATGAGATGATCTGAATTTAGGAGATCTACTATCATCCTTTTTCTTACATCACCATATACAAAATTAATATTGAAGTCACCACATATAAGTAATTTCTGGTACTTCCTATAACGTGAACCAAGAACCCTCTGTAGCTTGAGCAGGAATGCTCTGATGCCAGAGTTAGGGGACTTACAAACAACAAAAATTAGAAGTTTAGTTTCATTAAATTCAGCTACCCGTGCACAACATTGAAATATCTGAAACTTCCTGGCAGATTAAAACTGTGTGCTGGACCGAGACTCGAACTCGGGACCTTTGCCTTTCGCGGGCAAGTGCTCTACCAGCTGAGCTACCCAAGCACGACTCACGCTCCGTCCTCACAGCTTTACTTCCGCCAGTACCTCGTTTCCTCTCGGTCCGGCACACAGTTTTAGTCTGCCAGGAAGTTTCATATCAGCGCACACTCCGCTGCAGAGTGAAAATCTCATTCTGGACTGAAATATCTGTTTAGTGCAGTGCCGTGATAGGTCTATGGACTCAAGTGGAATATTGTTTTTTTACGTTCTTGGCCACCCCACTATCCCACAAGAAACTCCTTAAAAAACGGCGAGCTAATCTGTGTCCTGGTGAGGGAAGGCTCTGAATTGTCAAAATATTTAATTATTTTATCAATAATTATTACAATAATTTCAAAGTCAATATCTGCAAGCAGTTCAATAACTTTATCTCTAATACCTCTTATATTTTGATGAAATATGGCAATTCCTTCTCTACTTGGAAACATGAAATCGTCTGAAGGTGAGCCCTTAGTTAGAGGGACAACCTTTAAGCAGGTATACCTATCAGCTGACTTCGGTCTAAGAAAGCTGCAGCTCTGACACCAACTACTACAGGAATTTTCCATTTTTTTTCCGGCATGGCATTGACTGATAGAGTTGTTGGATGTCCTCTTGTGCCAAATCGTGTCCAGTTGTCGCCTTATATCCTCAGACTCCGCGAGACGGTTGGAGAGTCCTCCCTGTAATGCTTCAAATGTTCTCATGTGCGGAGAGTTCGGGCGACCTTCTTGACCAAGGTAGTGTTTGGCAAGCACGAAGACGAGCAGTAGAAACTCTCTCTGTGAGGGGGGGGGGGGGGGAGGGAGGGCACCTTCTTACATTCTTGCAGAAATGTAAGCACAGGGTGGCTTGCCACGATGGTCGTAGAATATCGTCGACGTTCCGCTGTGCTGTAAGGGTGTCGCGGGTGACAACCAAAGGGGCGGGGCGCTGCTAAGAAAAAATGGCACCCTGAGCACTACTTCTGGTTGTCGGGCCGTATGGCGGGTGACAGTCAGGCCAATATCCCACAGCTCTCCGGGGCCCCTGCAGGCACGGCTTCGGCTTGGAATTTCACTGACTACAGCAGTGCTGTCCTCAGTGCTGAGTCCTGCTTCCAACTGAGCAACGATGGCCAGCGAAGGCGAGTGTGGGTACGCCTCGGACAGCGCTGGCGTACAAACCTTATTGTCGCCCGCCGTTATTACCCAACAACCAGGAGCAATGCTCTGGTGCAGAACCCCTTCGTTTGTCATCCACGGCACACGTACAACTCGGGGATTCGTTGACGATATTCTACGCTCTGTTTTGTTGCCCTTTAAAGTAAGCCATTCTGGGCTTTCAGCGAGCACACGGCGAGAGTTTCGGCCACAAGTGCGGAGAGATGTGTGTCTTTTTGAAACTGGTGACTGCTGTTAACAGAAAAACTGGTGACTACTGTCAACAGAAAAAATTGTTCTCTTGCTTCGGGGGTCGTCAGTGATGCAGATGAGGTTTGCGACGAGTGGTATGCTTTCATCTTCTGACCTTTGCGAAAATGGAGACAAACGGATACCCAAGTGAAGTCGTAATAATTGGGTTTGTAGCTTGAAACCGCTTGTAATAAACTATCACAGCATCTTTACGTGGTAAAAAAAATGCTGTTTTGAAGAACGCGCCGCAGCGCGTTGTGTGAAGCAGTCGCCCTCCGTTTCTGGCGGTGGCGCTGCTGTGGTAATCGCGGCTTTGGGGTCTCCCTCTGGTGGGAAAGCGGAAAGGTTGTCTGTTCACGTGCATTTAAGGGCGCTATGAGCTCGGCAGGGGCATCTCCGGTGGTACCTCGCTACGAGTACCGCCCTTCAAGTGTGCCATTCCAGCACTAATCGAAGCGTTAGGGTTGCAGGTGCCAGCTGTCCAGCCGTCCAGCCAGCCGAGCAGCAGCGGTCCAGCCGAGCAGCAGCGGCCCAGCCGAGCAGCAGCAGCGACAGCAGCGGTCCAGCCAGCCAGCCAGCAGCGGTCCAGCCAGCAGCAGCAGCAGCAGGGTCAGCAGCAGCAGCGACAGCAGCAGTCCAGCCAGCCAGCCAGCAGCGGTCCAGCCGAGCAGCAGCGGTCCAGCCAAGCAGCAGCAGCGACAGCAGCAGTCCAGCCAGCCAGACAGCAGTGGTCCAGCCAGCAGCAGCAGCAGCAGGGTCAGCAGCAGCAGCGACAGCAGCAGTCCAGCCAGCCAGCCAGCAGCGGTCCAGCCGAGCAGCAGCGGTCCAGCCGAGCAGCAGCAGCAGCGACAGCAGCAGTCCAGCCAGCCAGACAGCAGTGGTCCAGCCAGCAGCAGCAGCAGCAGGGTCAGCAGCAGCAGCGACAGCAGCAGTCCAGCCAGCCAGCCAGCAGCGGTCCAGCCGAGCAGCAGCGGTCCAGCCAAGCAGCAGCAGCGACAGCAGCAGTCCAGCCAGCCAGACAGCAGTGGTCCAGCCAGCAGCAGCAGCAGCAGGGTCAGCAGCAGCAGCAGCAGCGGCCCCGGCCTCGTCCGCGGCAGCAGCAGCTGCGGCATTCCTGCCAGCCGTCGCCGTCGCCAGCGCCAGCAGCGTGGGACTCTGGTCCTCGTCTTCGTCCGTCTTCGTCCGTCTTCGTCTGTCCCCGGTTTTTCCCTCTCTTTTTCGTCCTGTACTGTTTTAGTTCTTCCCTGTCGTCATGTCAGCCCCCACCACCACTGCCACTACTACCACCACTGCCATAGTGTATCCTTCACCCTCCGCCGCCACAACCACCATTACATGGTGCGCCCAGTCACGTCCCCCTCTTTCCATCCCTCCTCTTCTCACTCTCCCTTCGCCCTCGCTCTTTGTCGCCCCCTCCCCAGCTTCTTCCTCCCACTCCTCTACCTCTGATCCCTTCCCCCCACTCCCCCAGCCTGTCACTGCAGCTCCAGCTAGGGTAGTGGCCCAACGGGCCACTGCCCATGCTCAGCTCTCCCCATCGCCTTCTCCATCACCGCCACTGCCACCGCCGTCGCCGTCGCCTTCACCGTCACAATCTCCGGCGCCGACTACTGCGTCCACGCCGGGACCTGCCACTTCCCACCACCTCCCTTTAGCTCCTGTCCCTCATATCACCACCCACCCTTCCGCTGCCCTTAAACGCCCTAGTGGCACCCCCACCTCCTCCGCTCCCAAGAAGGCCCCGCCCCATCTCCTTCCCCCCCAGGATGCCATGGATGTGTCCCCGCCTGGCCCTGCTCCCTCCGCCTCCTCCTCCTCCTCCTCCCCCCCTCTTTATACAAATACCTCCTCTCCCATCCCGATCCTTCCCTTCTTCCCTTCTCGAGGCCCGGAACCTCTCCCTCCTCCTCCACCAACACTTCCCAGGTGCTCCCATCTCACTCTTCACTCCCAGACGGAATTCACTTCTCATTTCCTCCCCCAGCCCCACCCTCCATGCTTACATCCTCTCCCACCTCCCCATAACCCGGTTTCACCCCAATGCCTCCCTCACCCCTGCTCCTTCCCCATCTCCTACCTGCCAACCCCAACCCCTGTGCCACCCTCCGACCCTCACTGCCGTGATCACTCGGCTTAGTCCGATGATCACGGAGGAGGAGGTGTTGGCGGAGCTCAAGGCGCATCCCTCGCTGGAGGTGCGGGGGGTCTGCCGCATTTTTAACTCCACCGGTCCCACCCACCTTATGCGGGTTTTCTCCGAGGACGCCCCTCCATTGACCGTCTCCTCTTCAACCAGCGATATAAGGTCGACCCCTCCCATTCCCCTCCTCAATCCCTTCACTGCCAGAGGTGCCTGCACTACAACGCACACCCAACAGCTGAGTGCTGCGAGGCCCCTACCTGCCCACATTGGAAGCAAGCACACTTCCTCCAGCAGTGCCCTAATCTTCAGTCCCCTCCCTCTTGTAATACCTGCAATCTCCCCCGTCCCATCTACTCCCAAAATTGTAAAGCCCGACCCCCTCCAACCACTCCTGAACTCACCGTCCCTGTCCGCCCTCTGGACGCCCCCACCCCTCCTGGCAGTTCCCTTCGTCCGCCCCCCACCGCTGAGGACGTCATCAGGTTCCCTACCATTGTCCTGCAAAACGTCCACCCTTTCCAGCGCCCTCACACCCACCAACAGGTCTCCCTCGTCGCCCGTTCCGTCTTCCATCTAAAAATGTATGCCACCTACTCCCACAACCAGGCCCATTTCACCTTCTCCCATCTCGACACCCTCGTCTAAATCCTTGTCATGGCGCGACAGCACCATATCCTGTTCAACAACATCCATTCCCTTCCCGCCAACAAGAACCTCTTCATGCACACCCTTGCAACCCACTGCGTGGATGCCTTCCTCCTCAATGAAACCTTCCTCCAACCCCACCACACCATGCACACTTCGCCCTACCTTCTCCACCGTTCCGATAATCCCCTCCCGATTGCGTGTGGCGGAGTTGCCATTGGTCACCACTGCCAGATCCCGGTTCGGCCCCACAGAACACCTGATCCTTAGTCTCTTCTTCCTCGGCCTTACCGTCGCCTTCGCCACCATCTATGTCCGCCCTAACGCCCCTATTCCTTTCGACTTCTTCTCCCACATTGATCGTATCTTCTCCTCCTATGTGATTGCCGCCGACCTCAACATCCATAGTTGTTCCGCCACCCAGCTACAGCGGTGGTATCAGTTCCTCTCCACCCTCCAAGGCGACCTCATCCCCATTCCCCAGCACACCCACTCCAAATCCAACTCCACTCCCGATGTCATCTTCTCCTCCGCCAACCTCCTTGGCCGCATAGCGATGGATGTCCTCAACCCCATTGGTAGCGACCATCTCCCTGTCCTCCTCACCATTTCAGACAGTCGTCGCCCCCGCCCCGACCCTTGTAATGAGCCTCCCCTGAAGTACGTCCATGACTATTCCTGTGCCGACTGGACTGCCTACCGGGACACCCTCTCCACCCAGGACGAAGGCCACCCTTCCAGCTACCACCACCCTGATGGTTACCCATGCCGCCTCCTTTCTCCAGCAGACCTTGTCTGAGGCCATGGAGGCCCACATCCCTTCTGTCGCTATCCACCCCCACCGTCCTACCTTACGCCCACAGGCCGCCCTCCTCCTCCGTGAATCCCGCCATCTCTACCATGCCTTCCTCCACATGCGTACCCGGACACACTACGACGCCACTGGCTACTCCAGCGACACATCCGAAACTTGCTCGAGGCTAAGAAACGCCAGGACTGGCGACAGACATGCACCCGCTTAAATGCTACCCTACCTATAAACAACTAAACCCTCCCCCTACTATCCTCTTCTCCATGATGATCACCCCTTCCCTGACACCCTTAGTAACCTGTGGAAAACCTCCCATATCCTGATGTTCCTTAAACCTGGCGAACCGCCGTACGCCGTCTCCTCCTACCATCCCATCAGCCTTACCTTGGTCTTCAGCAAGGTCCTGGAGTCCATCCTCACCCGACGCATCCACCAGCATTCCGCCAGCACCGCCTCCTTCCCATTACCCAGTGTGGCATTCGGCCGTCCTTCTCTTCTGATGACCTTCTCCTTCATCTCACTCATCTCCTTTCCAAACAGCTTAATTCCCATCGCTCCGCAATCTTCCTCTCCCTGCACCTCGAACGTGCCTATGACCACGTATGGCATTCCGGTCTCCTCTTCAAGCTCCAAACCTTCGCTCTTCCCATTAACTACGTCCATCCGATCGGCTCCTTTCTCTCCCGCCGTCCTTCCTACGTCACCATCCATAGAACGGATTCCTACACCTTTTTCCCCTCTGCTGGTGTGCCCCAAGGCTCCGTCCTCTCCCCCCTTCTGTACCTTTTGTATATGGCGGACATGCCGCCGCTGTCACTCCCTGTCCACCTTCTCCAGTTTGACAATGACACCGCCTTCCTTGCCCTTGCCTCCTCCCTGCGGCGTTCCCAACACCTTCTCCAATCCCATCTTGACCGGTTCACCGCTTGGTGCAACCAGTGGTTGCTAAAGGTCAATCCCTCCGAAACCCCGGTGATCATTGTAGGCAAAACCACCCCTTCCTTCCTTCCAACTCCTCGATTTCTATCTAACCATCTATGGCCGTCCTATCGCCCTCACCCCCGCCCTCAAGTACCTTGGCGTCACCCTTGACCGTCGCCTCTCCTGGACCCAACATCCCCGGACAATCCAAGCCAAGGCATGCTCCCGACTCCTCAAGCTCCTTTCCGGCCGTACATGGGGTCTGGACCCCTCCACCATCCTCCACACCTATAAATCCCTCATCCGCCCTATCCTCTGTTACACCTATCCAGCCTGGATCTCCACCCCCCCTACATTTTACAAATCCCTTCAGATCCTTGAACGCCATGCTCTCCACCTCGCCTATCGCATCCGTCTCCCCTCCCCCATGCGGATCCTGTATGACCTCATTCCGTTCCCCCACCTCCTCCTTTTCGTTGAAAGGATACGGATCCTCTACACCTCCCGCAAACTCGATCCTCCTCACCTGCTTGTCACCCCAATCCTCTCCCACCCCCGCCCGCTGCCGCACCTGTATTCCCACATCCCACCTGCTCTCCATCTCTCCACCCTCCTTACTCTCTCCCAAGGTGGCTTCCACCAGCTCCCCCTCCCTGATGATTTCCTCCTCCCCTCCATCTACCCCTCCTATCAACTTTGATCCTCCCCTCCCACTTCCTGTGTCTTTTCCTTTGGGCACCCTCCCTCCCTCCCCCATGCCCCCTTCCTCCACCCCTCTTCCCCTGGGCTTCCCCTCCCCTTTCCGCCCTTCCTTCCTCCCCATATCTCCCCTGCCCTTGGCATCTCTGCTCTCCCCTCTCCCTCTCCCACCCCCCTCCTCCTCTCTTGGCATGCCCCCGGACTCGTACACGCTCAGTGGACATTTGTGCGCCGGAGATCAATACCATCAGTGTCTCGTGTGTGTGCCTTCGTTTTGTGTTTAGTGTTCTTTCGCTGTCACGCCACCACTGTTCACCTGTGCCGTCGCAGTCATCCGTGTTATGTGCGCCTTGTTTTTTCTTGTCCAGCGTGAACGGCTTCGTGTATATTGTTTTTCAATGTCTACAGTTTTTTACCCGCCATTTGTCTTGTATCATCTGTACCTCCATTATGTTTTATATTGTATCACTCTCGGCTGAAGAGCAGCGTATTATCCTGCTAACAGCCCACCTTTGTACAAGGTGTTGAAAATAACAATGAAGAAAAAAAAAATACTCGGCAGGGGTCAGTCGGAGTGAGGCTAGGTCAGTCTCGTGTCACCAGTTGCTGGTCTGTCTCTCGTTTGCATTTGTGCTGCAGTTAGTGTCTGTCTGTCGTCGGAGTGCTGGTATGTCTGTCGTTTGGATCAAACTTTAAGCTTCACGCGCTCGCGTGGGCGGTGAAGTGACTGCCTTTTTGCAATTTCGCGCCATACTTACTCCACAAAGGTAACGAGACGGCGGGAGGGACATGTATTCTCTAGTGGCACCTTTTTCCGACAGATGCTGCTCAAAGTTCGTCCAGGTCGCGCCTCTCTGCCTCTCAGGACAAGTTCAAATAAGTCCGAACACGTTCGGCGGTCAGTTTACCGCCTTGCGAGCGCATACGGCACTTACAAACACGGTCAGTTTACCGCCTAGCGAGCGCTTACGACACTTTCAAAAACTCAGTTACCGCCTTGCGAGTGCTTACGAGACTCTACTTCGGAATGTAAGTATTTCTTTTTGTAATTCCCCTATAATTCCTCGGTTTTATAGACTCTTCCAATTCTCTAGTGAATGTGCATGTGCTCCAGAATTTCAACATCAAGAAGAATACAAAGGTGGCCTGCATGTATATTTTTCCGCTTACTTGACTTGTCAGGAATAAATTCGTTACGCATTTTTCAATTCAACACAGGTAATATGAAAGAAAAAACGAGAAGACAATTCTTACGTGCGTTATCTTTGGAACTGATGAGCGAAATCCTGAAAGAAAGAGCCAAATTGAAGCATTTATCAAAAGATTTGTTAGTATTTTTGGAAAATTACAGAGAGAGTAACGTAGTTTATCCAGCTGTATCAACCCCTACGAGGAGAGGAATATGTTATTTGTGTGGCTCAAAAAAGAATATAAAAACAAAGCGAGAATGCGGTGAATGTGGAAGAAACGTCTGTCTATGACAGTTACGTGCAATAATTGTTGTCAGCCTCAAAAACGAAAATGAAATGCATACAGCCTGATCAGCATTTTTCATATGACAGAAATGTTTGTGACGTTTCCAATGAAAAATTTTTTTTTCGAAGCAAAATTGGCTTTTCTTGTGACGAGTTAAGACAGTGAATAATCCTAGTCTTAAGTATTACATTATATAGTACCAAAACATTGCAACTGAAAACATGTTCTTATATTTCATTTGGGTATTTGGCTTCCTTTTTGTATTCCATTGTATATTTTATTGATAAATGAATAATTTTGATTACAAATGTGTTTGAAATATTGTGTGAGATATCCTATGTCGATATTTTATGGAAATATGACTTTTAAAAACGGAAAACCTCAAGAGATTGATGAAAACTCTCGGGCGGTCGGCTCCAGGTTAAAGCCAGAAAATGAAAGTCTTGCCGTTCCGTCAGCAACAGAACGCAACGAGTGGTCGCCCAGTCGGGGGCTGAGTTCCTGCATCTGAGTCTGCGCGTTAGGTCGCCAGTCTGCTCGAGTTGCTCAGGCAACGGTCATTGGCGGTTGGATCGATCGGTTGGTCGGTCGCGCACTGAGACACGAGATGACTTGTCCGTCTTGAGCGTCGGCGCATGTGAGGTCGCCACGTGAGTCCAGTGGACCGCGGCGTATAGCGAGGGGTAGTGGCTTCGCGGCCGACACGAGAGCAACAGGAGTCAACCCACGACATCGGCCTGGCCGGTGCGAGCTGCGACGCCGTGAGACGGGAGATCGGCGCGCCTTCCTGCGTCCGTTGAAGCGGCTGGCAGCGGACGGTTCGAGAGAGCGATTTGGGGGTACTGCGCCAGGTCTTCGCCAGAAATCGCAGTGTATTAGAAGTTAAGTGATTGGAGATATGTTGTTTCATTTACTTGTTAAATTCTACTTGTTTTCTTGGTGAGGTCACCAGCCGCTTTGTTTTGGGGTCGTCCCACCATTCTTCTCCGTTTGCCCACCCGCGGGAAGGTGGTTATTTATGAATTGGGTGGTCCGTTTTTCCTTTGTGGAGTAGGGGTGGATTGGAGCAATCTGCTGTTCGGGTTGTTCAGCAATTCCCCTGTCAAACTGCCATACGTTAATATCTGCCCCTGCCATGTTTGTCGGACTCGGTGTTAACGAATTTATTGCTTAAGGTGTAAAGGCCGAATTCCTCAAATATGTTTTTATCTTGCCTATCATCTTGAGAGGCGGTGTATGTGTAATGTAGAGCATGTTTGTACATTTTATGTAAGACTGCTTTCCATGGGTTTTTATTTAAATCTCCATTTTAGTATATAAAGTTGCCACCCTTCGACCGTAAGAGGTTTCTTTTAAAAACAATTTGCACTTTCGTTGGCAAGTAATGTTTCTAATGTGAGTGTTTTGTACCATTTCCATCCCTCCTACGGGGTTCAGAGTTCATGTGTTTGTGTGAGTTGTTAAAATTTTCAGCTTAAAGTAATCTGGTGTGTTGCAGATCTGCACCAGTGTACTCTTTCAGAGGTTGTTGTGAGCGGTCGTGACTACGGCCGTGTTGAAAGGGAGCAGGCAAGCTTCTCAGCCCGAAGGCTACTTCTGTTAATATTGATCTGTCTGCCTCTAAATAAAATTGTAACTTGGTATTTCGAGGGTGCTTTTCTGCTTATAATTTTAAATGTGTTTCTGAAAAAGCTTTTAGGAATAACATTCACATTTGTTAAAAGTAATTTCATTTTCCATCAGTTACTTCCTGGCAACTACTTCCACGCTCACCTAGTGTGATTAAATGTGTTAATGTTCTTGATGAATCGCTAGTAAATAAAGTAAATTCTGTAAGAAAAGATTTTGAAAGTAAATTTACGGTTCATCGTCATTCTCCTCCCGCCACGTAAGACGATGGACTTCCTTAAAATGGAAGAGTCGGACTGCCTGCTGTCTTCCGCACCCTTATAACTAGAGCCTAGAGTCTGATTTCCCCCGAGTCCTCAATTATGACGGCTATTTCCGTGGCCGGACGGCCGGGTGAAGGCGTTCTCTGGTGACTGCTACCTGCGCCGTCTCACCCAAGCGTCGCGCCGTGTCATTCACGGAAACGCCTCTCGGGGAAAGGCAGTATCCCGTCTTCTGGAAGGCCCTAGCTCTCTCCTACAGTTCTAACGACGGCGTTTCCTCATTAAAAGCGAGCTGCTGAATGGGATTTTGTGACCTTCGCTCCGAAACTAATTTTAACAAGTCGACGTTCGCATTTAGAAAACGTAACGTCTTAATTATGCTGCTCCGTTCTGCTCACATTAGCTTTAGTAGACGCCCATTTAGTTATTCCAGGAAGCCGACAACAGAAAACACAGCTTCAATATAGATGTCTAATCAGAAAAAGACGCCCAAATTACTTGCCGGCGTCTGCTAGCAGAGAACCTCTCTTTCGGATAATAGACCTACTGTTTTACGAAAAGGTACTAGAGACCTATAAATGAGCTGAGTTTTAGGCTCATTTACGAAGATGACGCTAGAGACTTAGACATTTCTATAAGGGAAGATCATGGGCAAAAGTGAAACCGTAGTATCCTTCGTGTGGATTTAGCCAACTTGGATAGCCATATATTCTGATACGTATGCACATTACAGAGAGAGATTGTAAAGTATCAAAATTTGAACGGTTTCGTGTCGTTACGTAAATAACACGGTCGTTTCAACGTATCAGGAAAATGTTTTAAAGCAGGTGAAGGATGTGGAAATGTTTTATTTCTTGTGACTTAAGTCCTTGTGTTTATATGTTCTGGAAAAACCAGTATTGTAACCAGCTGTACAAGTGTTCGTCCAGAAGCGGCAAAGACCATTTATGCGGCGGTGGCTGACAGCGGCAAAGCGCGCCAGAGAACATCCTAAGAGACCTGGCTGCTATACAACGAAACGACAGCCACAGTAAAATATACATTGATTGTTAAAGAATAATGTTAGCACCCTACGTTTATATAGATTGATGGTTCAGCTATGGTTTTGTGGAGAGCAGCAGTTAGTCACTATCGAGGAGCCGAAGATTACGTGAGGTTGAGTCGGTATGACGAGTGTTGTGTTAACTGCATGTGGGCCAAGACAGCAAAGTGTGTCGCTAACAATACTTTGCTGGGAGAATTCGGTATCTACTATCAAGGCAGTTGATTTTCCATGAATTTTGTTGGAAAGGGCTCGGAAGCTTGGGTAACGAGTGGATTTAGATTTCTAAATGACGATTAGATAATGCAGTAACGATATTAGGGCACAATAAGTGGAACTGTTTGATGAACTTTATTTGAAAGTAGCTCCTCGTAATATTGTTTTGTACTTGACCTGCGGTCAAGCGACTTTTGTGTGCCGAGCTTAGTGTAGCGTTGCCGGTACGCTGTGTTAGTTTTAAGACTGGTGTTTGTTTGTCGTAGTTGGGACTGTAAGTAAAGGTTTTAATGTCAGCAGTTGTGTCTGGGGAGGTCTGGGCTCGTTGTCTGTGATAGTTTGTTGCACCCGCCAGAGAATTTGGGTGTTGCATATAGTTTGGAGATTTTGGGATACGCAGACTCTAAGGTAGTTGAGTATTAGCTATTTGTGGAGGATAGTGTCACTACGATGTAGTAACTTGTTGCCTACAGTGAAGTATATAATAATCGAGCGTATTTCTCGAGTATTTCTTGATCGTAGGAACCGAGATTGAACTGTGATTACCAGTGTATTATCCCGTACTCATTGTTAGTGACACAATTATAGAGATTCCCTTATCCTATCGGAACCATTTGAAGACGGAAAATCCAACTGTCACCATTATTCTATTAGTACGTGACGAGTGACATTCAATTATACCAAATAGATTTGTAATGAGTAGGCGAGAAGCAGACACCCGAAGTGGCTGACTTTCTGAAAATCTCATTTTAAGCTGAGCTTCAAAGTGGTTGTGGGGCGTATGTTTTATGTTGTGTCTTTTATTTTATTTATTTATTTATGCATTTATTTTACCTGGCAAGATTAGGGCCTTCAGGCCCTCTCTTACATCTAACCAGGCATACTCAGATTGAACGAATTTCAGTTTGTACAGAACATTATCGACATACCACGTGTTGCACAGTACTAATCTTAAAGAAAAAAGATAGAGATTATAACAGTAGTACAAGGATAATTATAACAATCAAAACAATAATTATAACAATCAGGAATAATAATAATAGTAATGACTATGTATATGAAAGTAAACATATTTTTCTTTTATGAATGTCAGTCCTATTGCTAGTTGGGAATTTTCTCGTTAGGTTCTTGCAGATTGTAAGTTATTCACATCGAGCAGAGACATAAGACGATACAACGGGGTGAAAGAGATATAGAAGAGGTAGCTAGGTTAGAGGAAGACAAATAGAATGGTAAAATTCGAAGCTATGATGGAGAGGAGAAAGAAAGAGATGAGAGGGGCACAACAATGGTAGCTATACCGTCCCTAATATGTAAGTCTTGAGTTCCTTCTTGAATGTTGGGTGGTTCTGGATAAGACGCAGATCACAGGGGAGCGCGTTCCATAGTCGTACGGCTGAGATGGAGAATGACACGGAGAAAGATTTCGTGTTATGTAAAGATACAGCCAGGATGCTAGACGTATCCGATCTGGTATCGCGGTTGTGGAATGATGATAGGTGTTTAATGTGAGAAGATAAGTATTGGGGGCACCAGTGGCTAAGAAATCGATGAAGTAAGCGCATCGTGTGGAGATCGCGTACCCTATGTGGGCGTATCCAACCTAGCTGGGAGTATGAAGGACTGATATGATCATACAACCGTATGTTGCATACGTATCTAACGCAAGCATTCATCACTAGCTCGAGGCATCTCGAATTTTCACTATTTGTGCCGTGTTGAACTACATCACAGTAATAAAGATTAGGCAAGACTAGTGTTTGGACTAATTTTGGTTTAACATGGATTGGAAATATTTTTCTAAATTTTTGGGTTGCATGTAGGGAGGAGAGCGATTTCCGGTAAGCTGTGACTGTTTGTTCTCCCCAGTTTAGGTGTTCATTCAAGATTATTCCAAGGTCTTTAACTGTTTTTTGGTATGGTAGTTGGGTACTATTGAGGAGTATTTGAGGGACTGTTTCGCGAAAGTACCGGCTGATTAACTTTGGATGAGATATAAGACTGACCTGGGATTTCTTGGGGCTTAATTTCAGACCTAGGTTTTGTGCCCATCGAGAAACAGAGCAAAGATCTGCGTTCATACTCGCTGCTGTGTCAGCAATGTTCTTGGGGCTTGCAGTTATGTACAGTTGGATGTCGTCGGCATATAGATGGTAGTTGCAGGAGTGAATCACTGAAGAAATATCATTAATGTACAGTGAGAGGAGTAATGGACCAAGGACGGAGCCTTGGGGAACTCCAGAGAGCACATTTTTCCATGATGACTTCTCAGACCCACAAAGGACTTGTTGATTTCTGTGTTTGAGATAGTTGTCGAACCAGTTTATTGCCCTGTTTGAGAAATTCAGCTGTTTCATTTTAATTAGTAATATATCAAAGTCAACTGTATCAAAGACCTTGCTAAAGTCAAGCAGTGTTAGGATGGTAGCTTCATGTCTGTCCATAGCATGTTCAATGTCATCAGTTACTTTGATAAGTGCAGTTGCTGTACTATGGTGCTTTCGGAAGCCTGACTGGTATTTATGATTGGTGTTTTGAGTTTTGAGGTAATCCGTCAGCTGTTCATGGACGATGTATTCTAGGGCTTTAGATGTTGCACGTAGTATGCTGGTCTTTTCTTTTTATTCCTTTCTTTTTTTTAAGTTTCTATCTCGTTCAGTGTGGGGTTTAGATTTGTGGTCGCATGCTCACGTCAACGTTTGCGTATGTAAAGATCTGATCATTTTAAAGAGCTAAAATAAACTCTGATTCGTTAAAATTAAAACCCAGTCCCCGTATTATCATTTTACATACTATTCTAAATAAAGTGAAAGAGAACATTCCAAATTTGAACATTGCAAAGGAAACTACAAAAAATAAAAATAAACAAAGCTTGAAAGTTTAGTGATCTGACTTATGACAAGTAGAGCAAGCACGCACAAGTCAGCGATATAATATAAATAAATGATTGACGAGCCTTTAAAAAAGAAAGCAGAGAAATACTTTATCAAAGGTTACTATTTACTTAATTTCTTGAAAGGTAACATTGGAGTTCCAGTTTAAAAAAATTTTAGTTGCCAATTATGAATCAATGCGCAAAGATTTACTTACGAAAGAATTCAGATTTAGTACGAAAGACTACATTTAAACTCTATTACCAGAGGTAACGCAAATCAGAGGATGTAAACAACTGTTGTTAATTTCACTAGCAGCAAACACCTTTGGTCGGAGACGTCAACTGATTTATAAAAACGATTAAATGCAGAACCTTTTAAATATTTTGGAATGCCTAAGTGCTGTAATTAAGAATTTGGGTTAATTAACTGAAATAATTTAATGCAAGTGCAACGTTGTTATTATTTGAGTAACGAGTTAAGAGGTGTCAATATTAACGTGCTAGAGTAAGAGTGTCAAGTATAACTTTCATCAACAGGAATTTTATACGGTACAGTCGTTTGTGGTGTGTTGGTGATACCTATAATTGTTTATGAGCTTACTTAAAAAAGATCCGTGGGATCGTTTAATATTATAGTGTTGGAAAGCTTATTTACCAAGTAGACCAGGTACACGAGCGCCGATTATTTTCAGAACTGCTCATACAGTGTTTCAAAGAACCTGTTATCTTCTGAGAGGTTAGATTGAGGTCTATAGCTCCTCTCCTCGAATTATTAGCAATTATTGCATGTATATTTTCTTCTCGATTTCCTCTTTTGTTGGGGTGGGATGAGGCCTGAACGTATTATCAGGACTAGATACGTGGAAACTCTTAGGCGGCAATTTCTTCACAGTACAAGACTATCTTTCGGAAGATATAGAGGAAAACTAGTTATACATTATAAAGTACAGTATATAATCTGATTAAATAGTCAACGTAAAATTAATGTGTTGAATCGTCCACATGCTAGAGTCGGAGGCCGTAAGACTGGGAGCATCTTTGGACTAAGATCTTACGACAGTAGTCCGAAAAATAAGGCATGCATGCTTGTAGAACGCGAAAAAAACAATTAGGAAGATGGGGCGAAAATTACATTGAAGTACAATTTTTAAACATCAAAATCATGTATGGATTTTTCAACGTACTCATCGTTAAGGCTAGCATATTTCTCCCAACATGCAACAAGTTTCTTCATTCCGTTACTGAAAACTTATTACAACTTCTCACTGAATCCAGGACAACAGCCTCGGTACTCTCCTTGTGCTGAGAGGACTTAGTCGTTGCCCCTTGTACCAGAAAATCGGCGAGCATCCCAAAACTGTCACAATAATTTTTTGCGAGTGTTCGTGTTTTCAACTTTTTCGTTTGAGTAGACAAATGTCGACTTTCAACGCTCTGTCTTTTCTCTTCTAGGTCGCAATGATGGACCAATGTTTGGTCCCTCGTCACAGTATTCGAAAGGAAGTCGACCCCTCCGTCATGGTTGCGCTGCAAAAGTTGCTCGCAGCATTCCAATCGATGCTGTTTCTTCTCGTCTGTGAGGCGGCGTGGTACGCGTTGTAGGCAGGTGTAGCGGTATCCTAATTGTTCAATAATAAAGCCGACACGTTTCTTGGATGTTCCAGTATGGTTTGCGAAACGCTCTTGAGTGATTCGCTGGTCATTCGTTGACGACTTTGCGATGACTATCGTCTGTGGCAGTGATCGTACGACCGGTGCGTGTTTCACCAACAATTATGGTTTCTCGAGGTTCGCAACAACGTAAATTTCCTACACATCGATTTACAGTAGACTTAGCAACAAAATCGCCACCCTAAACAGCCTTTAAACGACAATGAATCACGTTGGGAGGCAGTTTTTCAGCAGTTAACCTTCGATAAGAGCACGTAGCTTAACTCCCGTTAGCACTACAACACTTCTCCATCTTTCTGCTGGTCGTAGCACACTGGATGAACACAACGCATTCAGTCTGCAGGTGCGTGTAGAGGACGAAGTCACCTTCCACGTTCCACTTGGCGCCTGTCTCAAGGTCACTTAGGTCACTTTTCAGGCTAACATCGTAATTAGTAATTACCAACTACACTCTTGCTCATAAATTAAGGATAATTGCAGAATGTGGTGCCACACAACGTGGCACTACACAAAACTAGCGTTAATAGCGTAGGCACATAGGGAAAACACACGACACAGATCTAAAAGTCCACGGTATTGGTGATAAGTTGAGAAAACCGTCCAGAAACACATGTGCTACAAAACGCCACCGTTTCCTGCGCATGTACCCTGACATCAATACGGGATACGATCACCATGCACACGTACACAGGCCGCACAATGGGTTGGCATACTCTGGATCAGGTGGTCGGGCAGCTGGTGGGGTGTAGCCTGCCATTCTTGCACCAGTGCCTGACGGATCTCCTTAAGTGTCGTAGGGGTTTGAAGACGTGCAGCGATACGTCGACCGAGAGCATGGCAGACATGCTCGATGGGGTTTAGGCCTGGAGAACAGGAAGGCCACTCCATTCACTTGATATTTTCTGTTTCAAGGTACTCCTCCTCGATGGCAGCTCGGTGGGGCCGTGCGTTATCATCCATCAGAAGGAAGGTGGAACCCACTCCACCCCTGAAAAGGCGGACATACTGGTGCAAAATGACGTCCCGATACACCTGACCTGTTACAGTTCCTCTGTCAAAGACATGCAGGGGTGTATGTGCACAAATCATAATCCTGCCCCACACTATCAAACGACGACCTCCATACAAGTCCCTTTCAAGGACATTAAGGAGTTGGTGTCTGGCTCCTGGTTCACGCCAGATGAAAACCCGGTGAGAATCACTGTTTACACTATATCTGGACTCGTCTGCGCACGTAACCTGGGACCACTGTTCCAATGACCATGTACTGTGTTCTTGACACCAGGCTTTACAGGCTCTCCTGTGACCAGTGATCAGTGGGGAATGCACCTTGCAGGTCTCCGGGTGAATAAACCATTTCTGTCTAGTCGTCTGTAGACTGTATGTTTAGAGAAAACTGTTCCAGTGGCTGCGGTAAGTCCCGAGCAAGGCTACCTGCAGTACTCTGTCGCCGTCTGCGGGCTCTGATGGTGAGATATCGGTCTTCTTGTGGTGTTCTACACTGTGGACGTCCCGTACTGTAGCGCCTGGACACGTTTCCTGTCTGCTGGAATCGTTGCCATAATCTTGAGATCACACTTTGTGGCACCCGAAGGCCTGTGCTACGACCTGCTGTGTCTGACCAACCTCCAGTCGCCCTAGTATTCTACCCCTCATAACGTCCTCAATATGTGTTCTTTGAGCCATTTTCAACACACAATCACCATTAGCACGTTTGGAAACGTCTGCACACTTAATCGCTGCACCGTACTCTGACACCAACACACATCTGTGTATCTGGACTGCTGGCAACGCCACAGTGAGACCACCGCAGGTCAAATGCACCGTATGGTCATACTCCGAGGTGATTGAAATCCGCAAACCGCCCACCAGAGCGTTGTTTCACCATGTATCAGCATTATCCCTAATTTATGAGCATGAGTATAGCTAGCATACTGAAAAATTCGTTTAGTAAGTAGTGTTATCTCCGCAGTTAACGAATTAGTTGGAAACTGGTATTTCTTTGACAATAGTTACCAGAAAGTACAGAGTAATAATTTTTGGTACACAATAAAAAGATACAGACTTCTTTAAGTACATGCAATACTGTGGGTGGCGGACAATTTGGTGACAGAGCTGCACACGATACCAGCTCTGATGCCATCGTCAGCCGGCGTCAATAATTGCTTTCAGCTTTAGGATTATAACGGATACCTCTAGGACAACTGACGACGCTACACGATGTCTAGCGACATCGTCCTTGGAGACGAGAGCCTCGTACAGACGAACCTAAGTCTGCTACACTAGTGCTTTTCGAAAAAGTTTGTTCAGATCGAATACCGAGGTGTCAGTAATGTTCAGTACGCTCCTTCATGGAGGTGGTCGCTATTGCTAAGTAGGATACGTTGTACTGTAGGCGATAGTAACTTACTTCACTTTCACTAGTCCGTGATGGTGATGCTATGCATTCCGTTAGAATGAGTTCGAGTGTTCTACATAGTGTCCGGTCCAAAAACATTATAATTATCCGTTACGTGGACGTAATGAACCACCAGTTGCAGCGTAAAAGCGTTTTCAGTTAGAAAATTTACCAGTGTAATAATCCATGTGCTTCCTTCTATCTACATCCACATCTACATGCTTACTCTGCAATTCAGTTAAATACCCGGCAGAGGTTTCATCGAACCATCTTTAAGCTACTTCTCTACCGGTCCACTCTCGAACAGCGAACAGAGAAAACTGACAGTTAAATCTTTCCGTGAGAGATTTGATTCCTTTTATTTTATTACGATGACAATTTATCCCTATTAGGTGGACGCCAACAAAATATTTTCACACTCTGAGGACAAGGTTGGTGGTCGAAATGCCATGAGACGTTCCTGCCGCATCGAAGAAATACTTTGTTTTAAACTGGGGAGAAGGCTGGCAATAGAAATTTCATGAAAAGTTCCTGCAGCAGCGAAAAAAGTCTTTGTTTCATAGACTGCCACCCCTGTTCGTGTATCATATCTATAGCACTCTGTCCCCTGTTTCGCGGTAACAGAAACAAGCTAGCCTTCTTTCAACTTTGTCAGTGTCCTCCGTCAATCGTATCTGATGCGGATCCCACACCGCATAGCAATATTCCAGAATATGGCGGACAAGCGTAGAGTAAGCTGTATCTTTAGCAGATCTATTAAATTTTCTAAGTGTTCTACCAATAGATCGCAGTCTTTGGTTTTCTTTCGCCACAACATTGTCTATGTGATCGTTCCAATTTAATTTATTCGTAACTGTAAACGCAAAGTATTTCGTTAAGTTTCCACACTTTGGATTTGTAAGATTAATCGTGTAACTGAAATTTAGCGGATATTTTCTTTCGTGCTCATGTGTGTGACTTCACGCTTTCCATGGTTTACAGTCAACTGCCACGGTTTGCGCCATATACATATCTTGTCTAAACCATTCTACAATTCGTTTTGATCAACTGCTGACTTTACATGACGGTAAATGACAGCGTCATCTGCAAATAATCTAAGAGGACTGCTCACATTGTCTACTAAATCGTTTGTATGGATCAGGAACATCAGAGAGCCTATAGCACAGCCTTGGGGAACGCCAGATATCACTTCTGGTTTACTCGATGACTTTCCGTCAGTGATTGCGAACAGTGTCCTTTCTGGCAGGAAATCATGAATCCACAAGTTAGACGATACTCCACAGGCACGCAGTTTGGTTGGAAGTCTCTTTCGAGGGATGTTGTCAATAGCTTCCTGGAAATCTAAAAATATGGAATCAATCTAATGTCCCCTGTCGACAGTACTCATTACTTCGTGAGAATAAAGAGCTAGTTGTGTTTCACGGGAACTATATTTTCTGAAACTGTGTTATCCATTTATCAATATTTTGCTTTCTTCGACGTGATTCACAATGTTCGAATACAGTATGTTGTTGTTGTTGTTGTTGTTGTTGTTGTGGTCCTCAGTCCTGAGACTGGTTCGATACAGCTCTCCATGCTACTCTATCCTGTGCAAGCTTCTTCATCTCCCAATACCTACTGCAGCCTACGTCCCTCTGAATCTGCTTAGTGTATTCTTCTCTTGGTCTCCCTCTACGATTTTTACCCTCCACGCTGCCCTCCAATACTAAATTGGTGATCTCTCGATGTCTCACAACATGTCCTACCAACCGATCCCTTCCTCTAGTCAAGTTGTGCCACAAGCTCCTCTTCTCCCCAATTCTACTCAATACCTCCTTATTAGTTATGTGATCTACTCATCTAATCTTTCATCATTCTTCTGTAGCACTACATTTCGAAAACTTCTATTCTCTTCTTGTCTAAACTATTTATCGTCCACGTTTCACTTCCATACATGGCTACAGTCCATACAAATACTTCCAGAAACGACTTCCTGACATTTAAATCTATACTCGATGTTAACTAATTTCTCTTCTTCAGAAACGCTTTCCTTGCCATTGCCAGTCTACATTTTACTTCTTCTCTACTTCGACCATCATCAGTTATTTTCCTCCCCAGATAGTAAAACTCTTCATTTCCTAATCTAATTCCCTCAGCATCACCCGACGTAATTCGACTACATTCCATTATCCTCGTTTTGCTTTTGTTGATGTTCATCTTATACCCTCCTTTCAAGACACTGTCCATTCCTTTCAACTGCTCTTCCAAGTCCTTTGCTGTCTCTGACAGAATTACAATGTCATCGGCGAACCTCAAAGTTTTTATTTCTTCTCCATGGATTTTAATACCTTCTCCGAATTTTTCTTTTGTTTCCTTTATTGCTTGCTCAATATACAGATTGAATAACATCGGGGATAGGCTACAACCCTGTCTCACTCCCTTCCCAACCACTGCTTCCCTTTCATACCCCTCGACTCTTATAAATGCCATCTGGTTTCTGTACAAATTGTAAATAGCCTTTCGCTCCCTGTGTTTTACCCCTGCCACCTTCAGAATTTGAGAGTGTATTCCAATCAACATTGTCAAAAGCTTTCTCTAAGTCTACAAATGATAGAAACGTAGGTTTGCCTTTTCTTAATCTTTCTTCTAAGATGAGTCGAAGGGTCAGTATTGCCTCACGTGTTCCAACATTTCTACGGAATCCAAACTGATCTTCCCCGAGGTCGGCCTCTATCAGTTTTTCCATTGTAAAGAAATCGCGTTAGTATTTTGCAGCTGTGACTTATCAAACTGATAGTTCGGTAATTTTCATATCTGTCAACACCTGCTTTCTTTGGGATTTGAATTATTATATTCTTCTTGAAGTCTGAGGGTATTTCGCCTGTCTCGTACATTTTGCTCACCAGATGGTAGAGTTTTGTCAGGACTGGCTCTCCCAAGGCTGTCAGTAGTTCTAATGGAATGTTGTCTACTCCCGAGGCCTTGTTTCGACTCAGGTCTTTCAGTGCTCTGTCAAACTTTTCACGCATTTTTCACTTTCATCTTTATCTATATTCTCTTCCATTTCCATAATATTGTCCTCAAGTACATCGCCCTTGTATAGACCCTCTGTATACTCCTTCCACCTTTCTGCTTTCCCTTCTTTGCTTAGAACTGGGTTTCCATCAAAGCTCTTGATATTCATGCAAGTGGTTCTCCTTTCTCCAAAGGTCTACTTAATTTTCTTGTAGGCAGTATCTATCTTACCCCTAGTGAGATAAGCCTCTCTACATCCTTACATTTGTCCTCTAGCCATCCCTGCTTAGCCATTTTGCACTGCCTGTCGATATCATTTTTGAGACGTTTGTTTCCTTTTTGCCTGCTTCATTTACTGCACTTTTATATTTTCTCCTTTCATCAATTAAATTCAATATTTCTTCTGTTACCCAAGGGTTTCTACTAGCCCTCGTATTTTTACCTATTTGATCCTCTGCTGGCTTCACTATTTCATCCCTCAAAGCTACCCATTCTTCTTCTACTGTATTTCTTTCCCCCATTCTTGTCAATTGTTCCATTATGCTCTCCCTGAAACTCCGTACAACCTCTGGTTCTTTCAGTTTATCCAGGTCCCATCTCCTTAAAATCCCACCTTTTTGCAATTTCTTCAGGTTTAATCTGCAGTTCATAACCAATAGATTGTGGTCAGAGTCCATATCTGCCCCTGGAAATGTCTTATAATTTAAAACCTGGTTCCTACATCTCTGTCTTACCATTATATAATCTATCTGATACCTTTCAGTATCTCCAGGGTTCTTCCATGTATACAACCGTCTTTCATGATTCTTAAACCAAGTGTTAGCTATGATTAAGTTATGCTCTGCGCTAAATTCTACCAGGCGGCTTTCTGTTTCATTTCTTACCCCCAATCCATATTCACCTACTACTTTTCCTTCTCTCCCTTTTCCTACTACCGAATTCCAGTCACCCATGACTACTAAATTTTCGTCTCCCTTCATTATCTGAATAATTTCTTTTATCTCATTATTCATTTCATCAATTTCTTCGTCATCTGCAGAGCTAGTTGGCATATAAACTTGTACTACTGTAGTAGGCGTGGTCTTCGTGTCTATCTTGGCCACAATAATGCGTTCACTATGCTGTATGTAGTAGTTTACCCGCACTCCTATTTTTTTATTCATTGTTAAACCTACTCCTGCACTACCCCTATTTGATTTTGTATTTATAACCCGGTATTCGCCTGACCAAATGTCTTGTTACTCCTGCCACCGAACTTCACTAATTCCCACTATATCTAACTTTAACCTATCCATTTCCATTTTTAAATTTTCTAACCTACCTGCCCGATTAAGTGATCTGACATTCCACGCTCCGATCCGTAGAACGCCAGTTTTCTTTTTCCTGATAACGACGTCCTCTTGAGAAGTACCCGCCCGGAGATCCGAATGGGGGACTATTTTACCTCCACAATATTTTACCCAAGAGGACGCCATCATCATTTAACCATACAGTACAGCTGCATGCCCTCGGGAAAAATTACGGCTGTAGTTTCCCCTTGCCTTCAGCCGTTCGCAGTACCAGAACAGCAAGGCCATTTTGGTTAATGTTACAAGGCCAGATCAGCCAATCATCCAGACTGCTGCCCCTGCAACTACTGAAAAGGCTGCTGCCCCTCTTCAGGAACCACACGTTTTCTGACCTCTCAACAGATACCCCTCCGTTGTGGTTGCACCTATGGTACGGCTATCTGTATCGTTGAGGCACGCAAGCCTCCCCACCAACGGCAAGGTCCGTGGTTCTTGGGGATGGGGATACAGTATATGTTCCAAAATCCAACTGCAAACCGTCGTTAGTGATACGGGTTTGTAATTTAGCGAATTACTTCTATTTCCTTTCTTGGATACTAGAGTGACTTGCGCGACGTTTCAGTCTTTGGATAAGGATCTTTCTATGAGCGAATGTATGCACATGATTGTTTATATGTTTGTTAAATACGGAGGTACTGATCGGCACAATTTGAAAGGAACCTGATTGGTGTAAAATCTAGATCGGAAGCCTTTCCTTTACTGTTTCAAGCTGCTCCGCAACACCGAGTACATCTACACTCATGCTCATACATTAAGGATAATGCTGATACATGGTGAAACAACGATCTGGTGGTCGGTCTGCGGGTTTAAATCACCTTGGGGTATGACCATGCGGTGCATTTGACCTGCGGTTGTCGCACGGTGGCGCTTGCAGCAGTCCACATACGCAGAGGTGTGTTGGTGCATGTCAGAGTACGGTGCAGCGAGTAAGTGAGCAGACGTTATCAGACCTGCTAGTGGTGGCTGTGTGTTGAAAATGGCTCAAAGAACACATATTGATGACGTGATGAGGGGTAGAATACCAGGGGACTGGAGGCTGGTCAAACACAACGGGGCCTCTGTGTAACACAAAGAGTGATCTCAAGATTATGGCAACGATTCCAGCAGACAGGAAACGTGTCCAGGCGCTACAGTACTGGACGTTCACAGCGTACAACACCACAAGAAGACCGATATCTCACAATCAGAGCCCGCAGACGGCCACGGAGTACTGCAGGTAGCCTTGCTCAGGACCTTACCGCAGCCACTGTGTAAGTAGGGTGTTTAGGTTTTCTTCATTGGTAACGCCACGTAGCGCTCTGTATGAAAATCACTGGCTGTGCTGTGTGCAGTCTGTGGCTGGTTTGTATTGTTGTTGGCTGTTGTAGTGTTGGGCAGTTGGCGGTTAACAGTGCGTAGCGTTGCGCAGTTGGTGAGCCGTGAGCTGTGGTGGATGTGGAGAGTGAGATGGCGGAGTTGTGAGAGCGGATGATCTGGACAGAGACAGTGAATTTGTAAGATTGGATATCATGGACTGATATATATATTATTATTATTACTTTTGAACGCTATTAAGGCAAATACATTGTTTGTTCTCTATCAAAATCTTTCATTTGCTAACTGCACCTAAGAGTAGTTAGTGCCTTCAGTAGTTTGAATCTTTCATTTAGCTGGCAGTATTGGCGCTCGCTGTATTGCAGTAGTTTCAGTAACGAAGATTTTTGTGAGATGAGTGATTCATGAAAGTTATAGATTGTTAGTCAGGGCCATTCTTTTGTAGGGGTTATTAAAAGTCAGATTGCGTTGCGCTAAAAACATTGTGTCAGTTTAAGCACAGTCATGTATAATTTTTCTGAGGGGACGTTTCATAATTAGAAATTGACACTGACAATCGCGGAACGCGAAAACAGGAGCACAACAATTACAGGTCACATCCGTCACAATCCCGCGATGACAGAAATAATAACTGGACACAAGGCTATTCTTACAATGTAAATCGTGAGCAAAACAGACACTACCCGTATGACAACCGTTGGCACAGTAGTAAGAGTTACAGAGAAAGATCGCATTTCCGTAGTAATGAATATAAGAGAGACAATCATAGAAACAGACAATATGGCAACCAGAACTATTATTATCAAGGGAGACAGAATAACGTCAGACGCAACGGTACACTGCGCAGTTACGATTCAGGGAGAAATTCTCCACCACGTGACCGACAAGAAAGAAATTATGGAATCTACCGACTTGACGACAGACGATATAATCGTAACGACAGACCTGAATTGCATCAGAATTGGCGGGATTCAAACAGGGCAGGGCCCTCTCGACAAGGTGAATTTGTAGAAGTTAGGTCTCCTAATCCCAATAACGACGCGCGCCAACAAAGAGACAGACAATGACTCGCACCGCAGGCAGTCACGTACGCCGGCTGGTTCAGCGAAAAATAACAAAGACGCTAACCTTGAAAAAAATTTTAGCATTCCTTACCGACATATACAACATAATTGCTTTGAAGTTGAAACTCTGCGTACTAGGAAGAGTAAAGGATTGCACCACATTTCACATGTAAAACCGTTTATTGAAAGATAATCTGCTTTTTAACTCTGTCTTTGCCATAAAATTTTTCACTTAACACTACTAGTACAATTTGTCATACTGAGAAACTGTTAACGTGTGACAATGTTTTGAAGTTAACTATCCAGTCTAGAAACTAGGGAAGATATTTAGACAGTATTTACGAGTGCATTATTATAGTGAACAGACGACACAGTGTTATTGTGTGTGTACATTCTTGCTTGTTAGATGCACAATTACGTAACGACTATAAGGCTTACATACATATAACATATACCGGTACTGCTAACGAGATTTTAATGCAACATTTTCGTTTACTTGGGAATACATTCTGGATTTAAAGTACTTTCTGTGGGATTAAAGATGACTTAGTATTTGGTTTCTTTGGCAGCTACACGATTATATCACGACGCTACTAATGTGTGACACAATTTACATTGTTGCTTTTCAGTGTATCTGTTTTTCTGAATTCTTCTGGAAAGTAAAACATGTTTTAGTAGTAACGTTTGTGGTATACCTACAATGTGACAGCCTTTTTCATAGCACAACAATACGTTACAGTATAGTACTTTCTTGATCACGGTAATGTACGTAATAACTACGATATCTATATGCATAGCATTTCACTTTTGTTTATCATGAGGTAAGTACATTGACTTTTGCAGAACTTAGTTTTCGGAGGACGATAACTACGACACTTCCACAGAATTATCTTATAGCAAGACGCACATTTAGCGCTAAAGGACACGTATCTGAATGATTAATTTTGTACTTAAAACAGTTATTTTTAAAGATTTTTGAATTACAATGATACAAAGGTTTTCCCTGATACATTTCATTCCATTGCTGTAATCTGTAACACCTGAGGGTATAATTACATTAATCCTCATGGGGGTACAAGCTAACTTTGTGTACCATGTGTTTGGCAAGCACAAGGAGCCCTAGCTAATATGGTATTTGCTTATACAACTTTACACATTGGTACCATATTTCTCTAACAGAGAATTACACAGCTATTTGATTATTTAACAGAGAAACAAACATTTTTTTACTATGTCAGTGACACATGTTTACACAATTGCACAGTTGGATAATTTCACACTTATGAAATTGTATTTTCTCTGTACTTTGTGAACTGTTCATATTTTTTTGGAACCATTATGATACTATGAGAGCTGTGAATGATGTATTTGGTATGAGATCATGATTTTTAAAGTAGTTTGAAGTAGATGACACTACTGAAATGAGCAGAGAATTTTTTTTTTAGGTTTTTGAAATTATTGCAGAAAGCTACGACGTTTTTGAGATTTGACTGAGGTGTTATGATGTTATTATTATGACAACGATGTGTGTTATGCTGTTGAGGAATGTTTATTATCATATGTATTTATTATGATGAAATATTGAAGAATGTCGACGAATATGTATATGTGTAATAAGGTAAGGAGTAATGAATAGTGGTCAGGGACTCTGATGTCCGCCCCAGTAGCTGAGTGGTCAGCATGACGGATTGCCGTCCTCTGGGCCCGGGTTCGATTCCCGGCTGGGTCGGAGATTTTCTCCGCTCAGGGACTGGGTGTTGTGTTGTGTTCATCATCATTTCATCCCCATCCGGCGTGCAGGTCGCCCAATGTGGCGCCGAATGTAATAAGACCTGCGATATGGCGGCCGGACCTGCCCTGCGAGGGGCCTCCCGGCCAATGACGCCAAACGCTCATTTCCATTTCCAGGGACTCTGATACGTGAAAAAGGATGTTGGAAACCAAGAATCGTACTTTAAGAGTTAAGAAATGTGTGTACATGCTTGAATGTATCACAATGCCGCCGAAATTTTTTGGACACTGTTATATTTATAGGATTTTGTTTCTACAGATTTGTGACGCAAATTCTCGACCTGTGAAATTTTTATATGAGACTGTCACTGTAGTGCAAACTGGTGTCGTAAATATTTCGATAAGAAAGTTAAGTGACCACCTTCACATAATGCGTCATGGGCACCCAGCTGCACGACAGTCGCCTGTAAAAAAAACCATTAGTGTGTGCCTTTCAGAGGCACATGTGGAGAAAAAAGGTCATTATCCTCGCTATTGACATTTCTTTGTAGAAAGCATCGCAAATACGACATGCTCAAACTTGAAAACATATGATTACACTGTGGAGCTCGTAATTTATGATATTTACTAAAATGCCTAATGAAATGATGAGAAACATTTTTACATCTGTTGTCTTTCTAGTTGAGAGATTGTTCTAGCTGCACTGCAGCATTAGTTAAAAAAAATATAATAGATGTACTAATATCACTATTTTGTCTACAGACCCAGTAAAGAATAATTTTATGGTGTACTTTCGTAGAAAAGAGAGCACAAATAGACATTTCCCTTCACAGGAATCGCAAAAATAATTTTTTAACGGTTTGGTAACTTGTCTGCTAGAGTAAGTCAAGGTGATGCATCACTCTAGTGTTAAGATGTGACATAGGTATTAGACATGGCCATCTTTACTGTACTATTTTTTCTGCTTGTGGGTTTGTCATGTTTAGGCATAAGTTATTGCATTTTCTGCTGCTGTTTGCCAGGCATAGTTCTACTGAATTTTACATTGTATTAAGCTAGTTTTACTACTGATTTATTTTTCTTGTTGCTGCTCATTGCCTCATATTAGTTGTATTTGCTTTGCTAATTTCTTTAATGCTGCTTGCTTTGCAAATTTGAATTTTTTGTCATTGCTGTTTATATTAATTGTTTTGTGCTGCTGCATTGCCTTGTCCCTTAGTTTATGCATCTTAGCTCAGTAGATTTAAGTTAGCTTAAGAGGGGGTAGACTATATAAGAGAATGAGTTGCGATGAATTAGAAGAAATGCATTGAGAAATTATACGAAAAAAAGTACAGAAAGCAGGTATAGATAACCCCCCCCCTGCGGGTTCGGGGGTTAGAATAGGCCCGCGGTATTCCTGCCTGTCGTAAGAGGCGACTAAAAGGAGTCTCACATGTTTCGGCCTTATGTGATGGTCTCCTCTCGGGTTTGACCTCCAACTTTCTAAATTTATCCGAAGAGCGAGCCAATTGGGGAAGGGCGCCTTACATGGTGCACTGTATCCGTCGTGCAATTATACCTTTAACTGGCTTTCTCGTCGTTGCAATGGTGTCCTGCTCGTTTTCGATCTCTTGGGCGAGGATACGTCCCTGAGTGCGATTACCACGCTGCACTCTGCAGTGTTTCTTTTAACTGCGACGACGACCTTGGACATTTTTGCACCTAAGATCCAGCACGGTAGCCAGTCCGTTGTGGTGGGGCTGCCATGTACCCTCTTGGTTGTAGCCCCCTGACAACACAGGGATCGCTCTACTGATGCCTGCGCCGTTAACTCCCCACGTATGCCAAGGAGTAGATGCCTATCCTACTGGGGTATTGGGACTCCCGGCAACGGCCATCCTGCCAGGTGGTCTTTGCTGTGGCTGGGTGGCGCCCATGGGGAGGGCCCTTGGTCGGAGTAGGTGGCATCAGGGTGGATGACCCGCAATGAAGCGTGGTACATCATCTCTCGCTGGCGGCCAGCCGCCAGCAGTCTCTAAGCGTTCTCGGGCTCAATTTAGTGCTCAGAAGTACGATCCGAAAACGTTCCCCTCCCTGGCCACACCGTGGGGAGAGCGTAAGTCTCAGGATGGAGGTAACAGTTATTCGCCCCGATTCTTAGTTTGCACGAGAGCTGATGGGGGAGTCTTTTCTCTCCACAAAGCCTCAGTTCTTCGTCGAGCATTTAGAGGACAAGTTTGGGGAGGTGGAGGGCTTGTCTAAAATGCGCTCTGGGTCAGTACTGATACAAACGGCATCCCCCCCTGGGGATCCACAACTCTTTTGTGGATACGTGTGTAGCGAGCACGGGACCCCGAGCTAATGTGGCCTTCCTTCCTTTCCGGGCTGCATATCTTCCCTTTCCGTATCCTTCCCCATCCCCCATCTTGCCCCCCCCCCTCACCTCTGTCTCTTTCCTTCCCTTTCTCCCCCTCTGGGGAGTATGGTTTGTGCCTACGTCCGGAGACGGACGCTTGTAAATGTACCGCACTCTTCGCCTTCCTTGCTTGTATGTCTTCATCTTTCTTCGTCCTTCTCTATTCCTTACCTCTTCTCTTTACCTCTTCTCTTTACCCTTTTCTCCGCTGCGGCTTTTGAGACCTCTCTTCTTTCCTTTCCCTGTCTCTTTCTTCCTCCCTGTGCGTGTCTGAAGGCCGACCCACGCACTTCCATGCGTAGCCGGTGACGGGGTAACGCGTGATTCCCCGCCCCGGGTAGACAGGTAGGACACGTACGTACCCCCTGGTAAAGGCCAGGCCCAGGGAGGGGTGATTACCCGAGCTGATACCTTCCGAAAGTGCCGATTGGTCCCTCCGTCCGTTTGTCGGGAGGTGTGACCTGAGGTGTGAACAATCACCTAAGGCGGGTGTGCCCTCGGTGAGGGCCCCCACAAGGGAGGAGCGCGCCATCGGAGACGCCGGTAATCATGGGGGATTCTTCCGCAATGGTTTCCTCACCTTCCACTATGTCTGCTCACAAACGTAAGTTCACTGAGTCTCAGCCACAGACGGTTCTTCCATTGTTGCCACAGTTCCTTGTTGTTTCTCGGTCTGACGAAGGTCACGACTTTTCCACGGTCAACCCTTTCATTATTCAGAAAGGTGTCGACGCAATTGCGGGTCCTGTAAAGTCTTGTTCCAGATTACGGAATGGCACCCTGTTGTTAGAAACACACAGTGCCCTCCAGGCTCAAAAATTGCTGCGTACTTCTCTGCTCCACACTTTCCCTGTCCGGGTGGAACCGCACCGTACCTTAAATTCCTCGCGTGGAGTCGTTTATACGCGCTCCCTCGATGGATTGTCTGACGACGAAATTCAGCACTATCTGTCTGACCAAGGCGTCACGGCTGTTCATCGGGTTATGAAAAGGGTTGACTCGAACATCATTCCAACCCGCACTGTCTTCTTGACATTTGACAAAGTTCAACTCCCATCAAAAATCAAAGCAGGCTATGAGATAATTTCCGTTCGCCCTTATGTCCCAAACCCTACGCGTTGCTATCGATGTCAGCGGTTCAACCACACCAGCCAGTCCTGTTCCAATCCGGCCAAATGTGTTACGTGTGGCAGGGATGCCCATGAGGGTGCTTGTCCACCTCCATCCCCTCGCTGCATCAACTGTATGGGTGACCACGCTGCTTCCTCTCGAGATTGCCCTGTTTTTAAGGACGAAAAGCTGATCCAGGAAATAAGAGTGAAAGAAAAGGTGTCGACCTTTGCTGCTCGAAAGTTACTCGCCAGTCGACAGCCCACCGTGCCTCAGAAAGGAAAATACAGCACTGTCCTTGCTTCTCCTCGGCCAACAAAGGAGGCGGCCACGCAGACTTGCGACCTAACATTTAGTACCACGGTCGTCAGATCGGCCAGCGCAAAGATCGCCCGTTCAACCTCACCTCTTTCGCCTGCCCACTCTATGGCTCACCCTTCGTCGGGTTCTGCTAAATCTCGAGCCCAAAAGTCAGACGCCAAGTCTTCAAAAAAAGAGGATTCTCGTGAAGAGTTTTTACGTACTGCAACTTCACAACCATCGGTTCCTCAATCATCTAAACATACCTCCAAGAAGGCTACGAAGAAACACAGTTCCTCTCCTTCTCCGCCAAGGCGTGTCCCATCTACAGCACCACCTGGCGGAAATCGCCCTCGGCCATCTTCTGTGTCGCCGAGGCGCACTGTTGGTGGCCGGTCAACTGGCCGATCGTTGGTGGCAGGAGCTGCTCCTGACCAACCTATGGATCAGGATCTTCTGCCTTCGACTGAATGCCATTCCATGCTGTCGGTCGCAAGCTCTGAGCAGTCGTTGAGTTGACAGCACCCTTGGTCACGTTCCTCCATTTTCTGTTCACCCTATGTCCATTATCCACTGGAATATCCGCGGAATTCGCGCCAATCGGGAGGAATTGTCGATCCTCTTACGATCCTACTCGCCGGTCATCTTCTGTCTTCAGGAAACAAAGCTGCGTCCCCATGACCGCTTTGTTCTCCCTCATTTTCAGTCCGTCCGATATGACCTCCCCTCTGTTGAAGGCTCTCCAGCATGGAGGACTCATGATTCTGCTCCATGATACTCTCCATTATCACCCAATCCCCTTAAACACTTCCTTCCAAGCTGTCGCCGTCCGTCTTTCCCTTTCTGGATACACGTTCTCTCTTTGTACGGTATACATTCCATCGTCTACACCAATGACACGAGCTGATCTCCTTCATCTTCTTGATCAGCTTCCACCCCCCTATTTGCTGGTTGGGGACTTCAATGCCCACCACCCGCTTTGGGGATCTCCACATCCTTGTCCACGTGGCTCACTATTGCTAGACGTCTTCCACCAAGCGGATTTAGTCTGCCTCAACACTGGGGTCCCCACATTTTTGTCTGCCTCCACGGCACATTTATCCCATTTGGACCTTGCGGTCGGTACTGTTCCGCTAGCTCGGCGCTTCGAATGGTTCGCCCTTGATGATACACACTCGAGTGACCACTTTCCATGTGTTCTTCGACTGCAGCCTCAACTGCCATATATGCGCTCGCGACGCTGGAAGTTTGCCCAAGCCGATTGGACACTTTTTTCGTCTCTAGCGACATTCGATGACCGTCGCTTTCCCAGCGTCGACGATGAGGTCACACATTTTACCGACGTTATTCTCACAGCTGCGGAACGTTCAATACCACGCACCTCCGAATTGCCCCGGCGCCCTCCAGTCCCTTGGTGGAACGAGGCAAGCCGTGACGCAATACGTGAGCGGCGACGTGCTCTTCGCATTTTCCATCACCATCCAACTTTGTCCAACTGTATCCGATATAAGCAGCTCCGTGCGCGATGCCGTCGCGTCATCCGCGATAGCAAGAAGGCAAGCTGGAAATACTTTACTAGCTCATTTAACAACTTCACTGCCTCCTCGGAAGTTTGGAGTCGGCTTCGACGGTTCTCAGGCGCGCCTAGTTTCTCCCCGGTCTCTGGGCTCACTGTCGCGCATGATACCTTAGTGGACCCCGTCGCAATTTCTAACTCATTGGGTCAGCACTTTGCTGAGATTTCGAGCTCTTCAAATTACCCGCCGGCGTTTCTCCCGAAGAAACGTGCAGCGGAAGTGCGACATCTTGCTTTCTCCTCTCAAAATCGCGAAAGCTACAATACTGTTTTCTCCATGCGCGAACTCCAACATGCATTCTCTTCTTCTCGCTCCTCCGCCCCAGGACCGGATGGTATCCATGTCCAAATGTTGCTGCACTTATCAACCCATAGCCTGCGTTACCTCCTTCGCCTTTATAATCGAATTTGGACCGACAGTACCTTTCCCAGGCGATGGCGGGAAGCTATTGTCGTTCCCGTTCCGAAACCTGGAAAGGACAAACATCTCCCCTCTAGCTATCGCCCCATTTCTCTCACGAGTAGTGTCTGTAAGGTTTTGGAGCGTATGGTGAATTACCGTTTAGCTTGGTGGCTGGAGTCCCGCAGTCTTTTAACACCAGCCCAATGCGGATTCCGAAAGCATCGTTCTGCTGTTGACCATCTTGTTGCTCTCTCCACTTATATCATGAACAATTTTCTACGGAAACGCCAAACGGTAGCAATATTTTTTGATCTGGAGAGAGCGTACGATACCTGTTGGAGGACAGGCATCCTCCGCACACTGTTCTCTTGGGGCTTTCGAGGCCGGCTGCCCCTTTTTCTTTGCGAATTTATGGCAGAGCGCACATTTAGGGTGCGGGTGAACACTACTCTCTCCCGTACTTTCTCCCAAGAAAACGGGGTACCCCAGGGCTCCGTGCTGAGTGTTGTACTGTTTGCCATCGCCATTAATCCAATTATGGATTGTATCCTTCCTGATGTCTCGGGCTCCCTCTTTGTGGACGATTTTGAGATCTACTACAGCTCTCAAAGGACCAGCCTTCTTGAAAGACGTCTTCAAGGATGTCTCGATCGCCTCCACTCGTGGAGCATCGAAACCGGCTTCCGTTTCTCGCCCAGTAAGACCGTTTGTGTTAATTTTTGGCGACGTAAGGAGTTTCTTCCGCCCTCCTTACATCTAGGTCCTGTCAACCTTCCGTTTTCCGACGTCGCTAAATTCTTGGGTCTTATGTTTGACAGAAAACTGTGCTGGTCCTCCCACGTTTCCTATCTTTCGGCTCGCTGTCTGCGTTCCCTTAACACCCTCCGTGTCCTGAATGGTACCTCTTGGGGAGCGGACCGGGTGGTCCTTCTCCGCCTCTATCGCGCCTTAGTGCGCTCCAAATTGGATTATGGAAGCATAGTCTACTCCTCTGCTCGGCCGTCTATTCTTCGGCGTCTCGACTCTGTCCACCACCGTGGATTACGTTTAGTGTCTGGAGCTTTTTACACCAGCCCTGTGGAAAGCCTTTATGCTGAGACTGCTGAACCTCCGCTGTCCAATCGGCGGGCAGTCCTTCTGAGTCGTTATGCTAGCCATCTGTCTTCCATGCCTGCTAATCCAGCCCATAACCTTTTTTTCGACGCCTCCTTTGATGTCGGGTATGCAGGCCGCTCCTCCTCCTTACTACCACCGGGAGTCCGCTTCCGTCAACTGCTCCATTCTCTTTCCTTCCGCTTTCCTAAAACCTTCTTGACAACTTGGGGTACAGCACCGCCTTGGCACCGTCCCCGGATCGACTTGCTCAGAGACCTATGTCAATTTCCCAAGGATGGTACCCCTACACTTGTTTACCGTCGGGCATTTGCTGCTCTATGTGCACAAATGACGGAAGCCACATTTATTTACACCGATGGCTCGAAAACATCGTTAGGTGTAGGGAGTGCCTATATTGTTGGCGACACCCCAAATCACTTTCGGCTTCCCGACCAGTATTCGGTTTATACTGCGGAGCTTTACGCTGTTCTCCAGGCTGTCCACTACATCCGCCGCCATCAGCGGATACAGTACGTAATCTGCTCAGATTCTCTCAGCTCTCTCCTAAGTCTCCAAGCTCTTTACCCTGTGCACCCTCTGGTCCACCGGATTCAGGACTGTCTGCGCTTGCTCCACCTGGGGGGCGTCTCAGTGGCGTTCCTCTGGCTCCCGGGACACGCTGGTATCTGTGGAAATGAGGCGGCCGATATAGCGGCCAAGGCTGCAGTCTCTCTTCCTCGGCCAGCTCTTCAGTCTCTTCCGTTTACCGATCTACGGAGCGGTTTATGTCGCCAAGTTACTCATTTATGGCATGCGCATTGGTCAACACTTCCCCACAAATTGCGGGAAGTGAAAGCCGTTCCTTGCGCTTGGACCTCTTCCTCCCGAACGCGCCGTCGGGAGGAGGTAATTTTAGCTCGACTCCGGATAGGGCACTGTCTTTTTAGTCATCGACATCTTTTAAGCGGCGATCCTCCCCCACTCTGTCCCCACTGCTCTCAGCTGTGGACGGTCAGACACCTTTTAATTGAATGCCCCTATTTTAATCCGTTACGCTCCCGTCTACAGCTATCGCCTGATCTATCGTCGATTTTAGCAGATGACACGCGCTCAGCTGACCGCGTTCTACAGTTTATTAGTGACAGTGAAATGACGTCAGTCATTTGAAGCTTTTTTTTTGGGGGACAACCAACCCCTTTCTATAGTGGACTTTTAAGCATTCCTTCTGCCTTTAGTTTCTCAAATTTTCTGACTTTGTTTCCATTGCTGCTGATTTTAAATTTCGTTTTTTTTCCTGCTTTCTACGTCACGGGCTGGGCGCTAATGACCATAGAAGTTTTGCGCCCTAAAACCACAGAAAAAAAAAAAAAAAACAAAACAAACGGCATCCTCTGCCCAGTCACGCAGGTTACTTGCTTGTGACAAGTTGGGGGATGTTAACGTTACTATTACACCACATAAGAGTTTAAATATGGTCCAGGGTGTTATTTTCCATAGAGACCTCCTTTTGCAGTCTGATGACGAGCTGCGCGCCAACTTAGAACATAGAGGTGTTCATTTCGTCCGGCGCGTCCATCGGGGTCCGAGGGACAATCAGGTTGCTACCGGTGCCTTCATCTTGGCCTTCGAGGGTGATACGTTACCGGAAAAGGTCAAGGTGATGGTCTACCGATGTGACGTCAAGCCCTATATCCCTCCCCCGATGCGGTGCTTCAAGTGCTGGAAGTTCGGCCATATGTCTTCCCGCTGCACTTCCAGCCTCACATGTCGAGATTGCGGACTCCCATCTCATCCCGATACTCCCTGTGCCCTGTCTCCCATCTGCGTCAACTGTGGGGAGCACCATTCACCTTGCTTGCCAGACTGCAGAGTGTTCCAGAAAGAGCGCAAAATCATGGAATATAAGACCCTGGACCGACTGACTTATACTGAGGCCAAAAGGAAATATGACCGATTACATCCAGTGAGAACGACATCTTCCTACGCCGCTGCTACAACACCCGTGCTCGCCCCATCAGTTTCGCGACTTCCGGCCGGATCGACGAGTGGTACAACTCCTCCTGCCCCCTTGCCAGTGGGGGGCTCTACCCACCGGGTTGCTCCTGTGCCACCTCCCTCAGGAGCAACACCATCCCCCCCATCGGGGACGTCGGTCCCCGCTTCTAAACCGGCGAAGTGTCCAACTTCTTCCAGCTTCCCATGCTCGCAAGGGGTCCCTTGGGTCCCTCCCTTCCCAGGTTTGACCAGCGGGAAGGCTGACGACCGACAGTGGCGTAAGTGCCCACAATCAGCTGGTCGAAAGGCTTCACGATCCTCCTCAGTCCCGGAGACTGAATCGGTGAAGCCCTCCCAGCCAGTTAAACCCAAGGAGCAGTGTGAGAAATCAAAGAAGAAGAGCACCAAGCCCAAGGAACTCGCGGTGGCAGCCACCCCGCCGCAACCTTCCAGCTCTGCGTCTGAGGACGAGGTGGAGATTCTGGCGTCCGCTGAGGACCTCGATCTCGCCAGTCCCTCAAACGCCATGAATAGCACTAGCGCGGGTGCTCAATCGGAGGCAGCAGGTGACCCAGTGGCGTAATCTGCCTTCCCTGTACCGTCACGCCTTTCCCAGCCATGGACAACACCATCCTCCAGTGGAACTGCTGCGGTTTCTTCCACCATCTAGCTGAGCTCCGCCAACTTATCAGCCTTCATCCTTTCCTTTGCATTGCTCTGCAGGAAACTTGGTTTCCAGCAATGTGAACCCCCACCCTCCGTGGCTATCGGGGTTACTTTAAGAACCGGGCAGCTTATGAAAGGGTGTCTGGTGGCGTCTGCATATATGTCCTTAACTCTCTTCACAGCGAGTTTGTACCTCTACAAACAGCTTTAGAGGCTGTCGCTGTTCGGGTGTGGACGCCACAGGCTATTACCGTCTGTAGTATTTACCTTCCACCGGATGGTGCTGTCGCGCAGCATGTCCTGGCTGCTCTGATAGCCCAACTGCCGCCACCTTTCTTGTTGCTGGGCGATTTCAATGCCCACAACCCTCTATGGGGTGGGACTGTCTCCGATGACCGCGGTCGTGCCGTGGAGCATTTGTGGGCTCAGCTCGACCTTAGCCTCTTGAACACCAGTGCTCCAACGCATTTCAGTGTAGCCCATGGCTCGTTCTCGGCCATCGATCTCTCTCTTTGCAGCCCTGGACTTGTCCCATCCCTCCACTGGAGAGTGCATCCTGACCTGTGTGGTAGTGACTATTTTCCCATCTATTTGTCACTGCCCCAGTGTCATTCATCTGGGCGCCTGCCCCGCTGGGCTCTCCACAGGGCTGACTGGCCGGGTTTTACTTCCGCGGCAACCATTGAGCCTCCGCCACAGAGTGACATTGACGAGGTGGTCCATGTGTTAACCACGTCAATCATTTCGGCGGCCGAGGCTGCCATCCCCCACTCTTCTGGACTCCCTCGGAGGAAGGCTGTACCCTGGTGGTCGCCGGAGATTGCTGAGGCTATTCGCGACCGTAGACGGGCCCTCCAGCGTCATAGGTGGCACCCGTCTCTCGAGACCCTCATCGCCTTTAAGAGGCTCCGTGCCTTCGCCCGTCGTCTTATTACACGGCGAAAGCAGGAGTGCTGGGAGCGGTATGTCTCATCCTTGGGCTCCCGTGTCTCCCCCTCGCTCGTGTGGTCCCGGATACGGCGGATTTCTGGACACCAGACCCCTATGGGTGTCCCAGGGATCTCCTTGGACGGCGCTGTCTGCACGGACGCTGCCGCCATTGCTGAACACCTTGCTGCGCACTTTGCTAAGAGCTCTGCGACTGCAACTTATCCCCCCGCCTTTCGCTCTCTCAAGGAGCGAGCCGAGCAGACGCCATTATCGTTCCGCACACGTCGTTCTGAAAAATACGATGCTCCTTTCAGCGAGAGGGAATTCCTCGCTGCCCTCGCCGATTGCCCTGATACAGCACCAGGACCGGACTGCATCCACGCACAGATGCTGAAGCATCTCTCCAGGGACTGCCAGAGACACATCCTCACCATCATTAACCGCATTTGGAGCGAGGGCGTGTTCCCGTCGCAATGGCAAGAGGGTCTTATTGTCCCCATCTTGAAGCCCGGTGCGGACCCACTGGCGGTGGACAGCTATCGTCCCATTACCCTCACCAACGTTTTGTGCAAATTGCTCGAACGTGTGGTGGGGCGGCGTTTGTGTTGGGTCCTTGAGTCGCGCGGTCTCCTCGCTCCATCCCAGGGTGGCTACCGTCGGGGACGGTCTGCCACGGACAATTTGGTGCGGCTGGAATCTGCTATTCGTACGGCCTTTGCCCGACGTCAGCATCTCGTTGCTGTATTTTTCGATCTACGGAAGGTGTATGACACCACATGGAGGCATCACATCCTCGCCACGTTGCATGAGTGGGGTCTTCGTGGTCGGCTCCCGGCTTTTCCTCAAAGCTTTTTATTGCGCCGCTCTTTCCGGGTGCAAGTCGGTGCCACCTCTAGTTCATCTTATATACAGGAAAATGGGGTCCCGCAGGGCTCGGTGTTGAGCGTCTCCTTATTTCTAGTGGCCATTAATGGTCTGGCTGCAGCAGTGGGGTCGTCGATGTCTCCTTATTTGTATGCCGACGACTTCTGCATCTCATTTAGCTCCACGACTATGGGAGTCGCCGAACGCAGGCTGCAAGTCGCCGTTCGCAAGGCAGCATCATGGGCTCTGACTCATGGTTTTCAGTTCTCTGCTGCCAAGACTCGAGTTATGCACTTCTGCAGGCGTCGGATGGTCCACCCTCATCCTGAACTTTATTTCGGCGGCCACCTGCTTGAAGTGGTGGACACTTGCCGCTTCTTGGGACTCGTGTTTGATGCCCGGCTCACATGGGTTCCTCATATTACTCAGCTGAAGCACAAATGCTGGCGGCACCTCAACGCCCTCCGCTGCTTTAGCCACACGTCCTGGGGTGCAGATCACTGCACGCTGCTGCGATTGTACAGAGCCCTTGTGCAGTCCCGGCTTGATTATGGGAGCCTGGCCTATGGGTCTGCATCACCCTCAGTGTTGAAGTTGTTAGACCCCATACACCACTGTGGGGTTCGGCTTGCAACTGGCGCTTTCCGTACCAGCCCCGTGGATAGTCTACTGGTGGAGGCCGGGGTTCCCCCACTGCGGATTTGCCGCCATCGACTGCTCGCCGACTATGCTGTCCACGTGCATTGCTCACCAGGCCATCCCAATCGTCACCTGCGTTTCCCTGCCATGGTCCTCCATCTGCCCAAACGGCGACCTAGGTCTGGGCTTTCAATGGCTCTCCGCGTCCAGTCCCTGCTGTCGGAACTGGGGTCATTCCCTCTTCTGCCTCCCTTCCGGGTCCGGGCACCTAGGCCTCCCTGGTGTTTGTCCCGTCCGTCCGTCCGTCTGGACCTGGCACAGGGACCCAAGGACTCGGTTCCGCCTGTGGCCCTCCATCGCCGTTTTCTTGCGCTCCTCGCCTCATTTTCAGACTGTGAGACTGTCTACACTGATGGTTCCCTGGTTGATGGTCGCACTGCCTACGCTTTTGCTCACGCTGCCCATGTTGAGCAGTGCTCCTTGCCGGTTGGCTGCAGTATTTTTACTGCAGAGCTGGTGGCCATATTGCGCGCACTTGAGCATATGCGTTTCTGCTCAGGTAGGTCCATCGTCATCTGCAGTGACTCCCTGAGCAGCCTTCAGGCCATCGACCGCTGCTACCCCTCTTCTCCTCTGGTGTCCTCTATTCAGGAGTCTGTTTCCGCCATTGCCCGTTCTGGTCATTCGGTGGTCTTGGTTTGGATGCCAGGTCATGTTGGCATCCCGGGGAACGAACGTGTTGACAGGCTGGCCAAAGGGGCGACCGACGCCCCAGCTTTGGAGATTGGCCTCATGGCTCACGATCAGCAGCTGGTGTTGCACCGTAAGGTGCTTGGGATGTGGTCTGCTGAGTGGCGAGGCATGACAGCGCCTAATAAACTGCGGGCTGTCAAGGAGACGACCGATGTGTGGCGCTCCTCCCTGCGGTCTTCTCGCAGGGACTCTGTTATCCTGTGTCGGCTCCGCATTGGCCGTACATACCTGACGCACGGCCATCTTTTGCGTCAGGAGGATCCCCCCCGTGTCGGTGTGGGTCCCGGCTGACGGTCGCCCACATTTTATTGGAGTGTCCCCAACTGCGCACCCTCCGGCAGTCTTTTAATCTCCCGGGCACCTTGCCTTTGATTTTATGCGACGATGCCTCCATGGCTGACAATGTTTTACATTTTATCCATGCTAGTCCTTTTTATGGATCCATTTAGGGGGGTCCTGCACCTTTCCCTTTCTGTGTCTTTTGTCCTCGCGTCTCTCCACATTTGTTGCTGTTTTGGTGTGTCGTCGGATGGTTGACTCTTTCCCTTTTTTTTGTTCTTGTGGTCAGTCAACCAGTCTCCGGCCATCTTCTTTTCTTCTATTTCTTTCTGTCTGGTGTTCGTCTATACTCTTCTTTTCTGTAGTGTTCGTTGCCTAATTTGTGTTCTTTAGTGCCTGAGGGGGGGTCTCCTTCCCCTTTGGGTTTTATCTGCTCCGCGACTTTATGTCTCGCCTGTTATTGGAATGGGAGACTGATGACCTTAGCTGTTTAGTCCCCCTTAAACATCCCAACAACCACCACCACCACAGGTATAGATAAGACTTTTTGCAAATAATGAAGAACGAAGGGAGATCTCCGAGAAGTAACGAAAGTTTTGTTTGCAAAATACTGCAGTAAAACAAACCCTGTCCTTTCCTTGTGTTATCCCACTATGTTTTTGTGTACCCTTGTGTATTTGTGTTCTTCCTGTCTTTGTGTTTATCTGATGAGAGTCACGTTGTAGAATTTTTCTGATAATATGTTATTTACTTTGTAAAGATGTTTACACATTATTTATTCTGTTTTCGTTTAATGCTCATGTGTGAAGTTGATGTTTCAAAACTTATTCTGATCTTTTATGTATGTACTTATGTCATAATTCCTGTAACACTGATGTATAAGTTTATTTCTATTCTTTTGTAAAGCCCCTATTACTACAAATGTTATCTGTACTATTATGTTCTTTAATGAGGTATTTTGTACCTTTGTAATTGTATTCTTATGTTGTAAATTTATAATTGTATAGACACCAGTTCTTCAAATTAAGTTACATTTCACTGCACACGTTTCTGTTGGTCATAGTAATGCACAATATGTGAGAAGTTGTGACTGTTAGTGTTTGCATGTGTGTTAATAATTCAGCAAGGGACTGGATAACAACATTGCTGGTTCTAAGGACATTTCAAAAAAAAATTTTGTGAGTGCACAAGTGGTGGTTCATGGACTTGCTATATTGTCCACAAGACTCTTCGATGGTGATTGTGCACCTGCACAGTCGCAACACATGGCTGCAGGCCGTCTCTACAAGGTCTACAGTGGGTCTGCATCTTCGATGGCCCACCAGTACCATTATCTCTACAAGGACTACAGTGGGTCTGCATCTATGATGGCCCACCATTACCATTATTTCTACAAGGACTGCATTGGGTCTGCACCTCTGGTGGCCCACCGATACCATACTCTCTACCTGGACTACAGGGGGTCTGCTCTGTGATCACCTACCTACCAATATTCTTCAAAACTTCGAATGACTCTGCTGTGGGTTTGCTCTGTTGTGGCCCATTACCTGTCTGCATGTCAAGAGTCAGCACTGTCTTTCCGTTGGAAGGACAACACTACTTGTTCAAGACTGCATGGAAATCCACTACTTCCATGTGCATTTTCTTTTACTGCTCAGACTTTGAGAAAAACACTGCAATTTTACTGTGATGAATGATCAGGACTATCTTTATGGACTGTGAGAAAATTTAGCGTTGGACCAACAGTGTATCAATAAGTGTGTGCATTTGATTTCTTTGTTATTGTAATTGTGAAAAAATTTTAACAAATATGTATTGGCCAGTGCCCAAAACAATTTGTAAAATTTTTTGTGGGGAGCATGGGGGCTATGTAAGTAGGGTGTTTAGGTTTCTTTATTGGTAACGCCACGTAGCATTCCGTATGAAAATCACTGCTGTGTGCAGTCTGTGGCTGGTTTGCATTGTTGTTGGCTATTGTAGTGTTGGGCAGCTGGATGTTAACAGCGCGTAGCGTTGCGCAGTTGGAGGTGAGCCACCACCAGTGGTGGATGTGGGGAGTGAGATGGCGGAGTTGTGAGAGCAGATGATCTGGACAGAGACAGTGAATTTGTAAGATTGGATATCATGGATATATATATATATATATATATATATATATATATATATATATAATGAGTTTTGAACACTATTAAGGTAAATACATTGTTTGTTCTCTATCAAAATCATTCATTTGCTAACTATGCCTATCAGTAGTTAGTGCCTTCAGTAGTTAGAATCTTTTATTTAGCTGGCAGTATTGGCGCTGGCTGTATTGCAGTAGTTTCAGTAACGAAGATTTTTGTGAGGTGAGTGATTCATGAAAGCTGAAAGCTGTAGGTTATTGTTAGTCAGGGCCATTCTTTTGTAGGGATTATTAAGTCAGACTGCGTTGCTCTAAAAATATTGTGTGTCAGTTTAAGCACAGTCATGTATAATTTTTCTAAGGGGACGTTTCAACTGGAACAGTTGTCTCCAGACACACGGTCTACAGACGACTGAACAGATATGGTTTATTCGCTCGGAGACCTGCAAGGTGCATTCCACTGACCCCTGGTCACAGGAGAGCCCGTAAAGCCTGGTGTCAAGAACACGGTACATGGTCACTGGAACAGTGGTCCCAGGTTATGTTCACGGACGTGTCCAGATATAGCGTGAACAGTGATTCTCGCCGGGTTTTCATCTGGCGTGAACCAGGAACCAGATACCAACCCCTTGAAAGGGATCTGTGTGGAGGTCGTGGATTGATGGGTGGGATTATGATTGGTGCACGTACACCCCTGGATGTCTTTGACAGAGGAACTGTAACAGGCCAGGTGTATCGGGACGTCATTTTGCACCTGGATGTCCGCCTTTTCAGGGGTGCAGTGGGTTCCACCTTCCTCCTAATGGATGATAACGCACGGTTCCACCGAGCTGCCATCGTGGAGGAGTAGCTTGTAACAGAAGGTATCAGGCGAATGGAGCGGCCTGCCTGTTCTCCAGACATAAACCCCATCGAGCACGTCTGCGATGCTCTCGGTCGACGGATCGCTGCACGTCTTCAAACTCCTACGACACTTAAGGAGATCCGTCAGGCACTGGTGCAAGAACGGAAGGGTATACCCCAGCAACTGCTCGACCATCTGACTCAGAGTATGCCACATACTGTTTGCCTTCCTAATAACATTTTTATGCAAATTACAATACTGTTTGTAATGGGATATTGGAGCTTGATTGTGACTACTTATAACATTTTGATATAATTCCCAGTTTGTTCTACATGATATCCTTATCCCACTAGTCAGCTACCCAGGCTGTCTATTACTGCTGGTACCCAATTTAGAACGTTCAATGGGAAGCAACTTTCAAAGAGCATGAGAAATGTGTTAAGGAAAGCATTATATTTATTATCTATGTTATTGGCACTATAAACATTCTGCCAGTCTTGTTTGTTGACATGGTTTAAGAAACTCTCTATTGCTATTGGATTAACTTTCCTACATAGTTTGTAATTACATGTTGCATACGAGTACAAAAGGGGTTTAGTGTTAAAATTTGTGCATAATGGTATGATAGGCCACTCACGCTTCTACTAACAGAATGACCATCTAGTATGAAGAGTGAATAAAAATATTGTCTATGGTTGTACTACTGTTCCCTTGCACCGTAGTTGAAAAAAAAAACACAGTCTGCCTTAGATCATTTGGATTTAGATCTACCAACATCCTTTTTCTTGCACTATCATACACAATTTAGATTGAGGTCACTACATATAACTTTGAAAGGGCACGGCCGATTTCCTTCCCAATCATTCCCTAACCCGAGCTTGCGCTCCGTCTCTAATGACTTCGTTGTCGACGGGACGTTAAACACTAACCACCACCACCACCACCACCACCACCACTACATATAACTAATTTCTGGTACTTCCTACAAAGTGAGTCAAGAGCCCTCTCTAGTTTGAGCAGAAATGATCTGAACCTATAAGGGACCTATAAGCAACAACAATTAGAAGTTTCATTAAATTCAACTGCCGCTGAACAACATTCAAATATCTGTTCAGTGCAGTGTCGTGATAGGTCTATGGACTCAAAAGGAATTCTGTTTTTACATACATAGCCACTCCCTCACCTCGCCAGGAACTCCTTGAAAAACAGCGAGCTGATCTGTATCCTGGTACAGGAAGCCACTGAATAGTCAAATTATTTAAGTGGTGCTCCGACATACCAATAATTTCAGAGCCAACATATGTAAGCAGTTCGCTAACTTTATCTCTAGTACCTCTTACATTTTGATGAAATATGCTAATTCCTCCTCTACTTGGAAACATTACATCCTCAGAAGGTGAGCCTTTAGTTAGACTGACTTCCTTTAAGCAGGTATACCTATCAGCTGACTTCAATTTAAAAAAAGGTGCGCCTCTAACACCAACTACTACATGAATTTTTCCATGTGTAATCCCACCACCACCACCACCCACTACACTGTCACCTTTGCCAGCGTCCCATTTCCATACCTATTGAGGTGCAGGCCATGCTTAATGAAACCTGATCTGCTGATGGACCCAACTGGCACCACTGAAATGTGACCCATGCCATCTACCATCAGCGACCTCTCCAGCCCCATTTTAACGCGCCTAACAGCCGCATCAAGATGAGACCCATCATTACTCTGTAACAGTTACGCGAAATGTGCATTAGTGCCACCAGTTTGAGTAGCTATCTTTACCAGGTCACCACCTACATCGTATTCCCCGTCCCTATCAAGACTGTTCCCTGCTCCACCCGCTATCACTACCTGATCCTGCTTCGTAAAATTCCTTAGTAACTCCCATATGCTGTCAGTCACCTGACCCAACCCTGCACTAGGCTTCGCTGCAGGGTGACCAGGTACTCCACAACACATCCTGCAATTGCTGGCCCCCACAGTTACAGTGCGAACTCCCTAGCAGCAGAAAGTTCTTGTTTCTGTTTGACTTGCAACTAAAAAAATGGTTCAAATGGCTCTGAGCACTATGGGACTTAACATCTGAGTCCCCTAGAACGTAGAACCACTTAAACCTAACTAACCGAAGGACATCACACACATCCATGCTCGAGGCAGGATTCGAACTTGCGACCGTAGCAGTCGCGCGGTTCCGGACCGAAGCTCCTAGAACCGCTCGGCCACCGCGGCCGGCTGACTTGCAACTAACCTAGGTCTCCTAACTGCTGAGGACTGCTGCATGTTCCCTACATCTACAGCTACAAAAGGCTCCTCTCCACTCAACTCTGACAGTTGGTCAAATCTATTGCATATACGCAAAGTGTAACTGTCTGAATACCTACTCCTTCAAGCTGTCTTCTTGTCAACTGCCAGTTCCCATTCCCTACCACCGTTCACCCTCCTCAACCTATCTAGTTCCCCCTTTGCGCTTTGTAACTGCACCTGAAGGGCACATATCTTACGCTCCTGCTCCTCTATCAACTTATTTCTACTACAGATTCTGTATTCCTGAGAGAGGATCTCGCTAGAGTGCCCACTGGCTTCCCCACTGTATTCCCCCCCCCCCCCCCCCCCAATGAAAATACTTTGAACAAATCCCACACCGTAATCCACTATTCACAAACCTGCGACAGAGCCCACTATTCTAACTCATGACACAATTTTACAGTTGTGTGTGTGTTTGAGGTTTACGGGCGCTAAACAGCGAGGTCATCAGCGCCCAATTTTACAGTTACTGGAAAAAACTATACGTCTACGGTTCGTAAGTTCAGTTACAACGGTATAACTATTTATAGAACTAACAATAGCGGTCTCGAAATTCTGTCTACTAAGAAAGCAACTTCTTGTATTAATACTACTACACCACAGCTAATACTAATACAACCAAATTTCACAAAATTATTAGCTAAAACCAAAAATTCAAGTGACCACTGGAACACTCAACAAAGTTAAAACGCTGAATGAAAATTTTACTGAAATATTTCAATAGAAACAATAAGAAACGTCAGCTGAAAACTGAAGACGAGATTTACTGAACGACTTCAACGAAAAGGAACCTCTAAAAAACACAACGAGCGAACGTTTCCAAAAGTTTATTAAATTGTTATTTCGCCACAAACAGCACGAAACACCGCTGAAAACTATTAAATTTAATATCTCTATAACAGTGCAAAAATAACTTCGTCAGTACTTAGTTTTATACCGGCTACAGCTGCAACTGCACGCCGCAAAATGTAAACACATAATGAGGCGTGAGTCTTGAACGAACGACGTAAGCACACTCACCAGACATCTGTTGGGCACCAGAACCCTGACACCAACATAGTCAAGAAAGCTCTTGCTACTGTTGCTGCCGTGATGTCCGTGATAGGAGCAGGCTTTACACACTGGGTTGACCTGTCGGTAGTCGTGAGAATATTTCTGAATCGTTGCACTGGTGGTAGTGGCCCTATGAGGACTATGTTGATGTGAAAAACGACCTGTCGGCTCCAGAAACCAACAAAACGGTTTATGAAGATGACGCCCTACACTGGTCGCTTGACACGGTAAGCATGTTTTCACCCAATCTTGTCGCACCTCAGGTCACATGTATCTGCTCGTCAACATGCCAATGGTTGTGTTGGCCCCTGAATGTGCTAGCCCATGAATTGCATCAACATTTGTCTTCTGCAACTTGCAGGCATGGAGGAGCGAGGTCAACTTTGATACACATCACACCAAATGCGGATTTTGTCCAACGGTAGTTGTTTAAACTGCATTCCCATCATATGTGTCGTACGTAACCTCTATAGTTCTTCATCTGTCTCCTGTGCCACGACCAGCTGTGTCAGATCCACATTTGCTGGGACTGCATATTCCACGACCACATTGCCACCTCCTCTCGGTTGACGAATATTGGTTGTGAATTCAGCCACGAATACTAGATGGAGAAACTGTTGAGGAGAGAAGGAATTGCACGCGTTGTTAAACGTCAAGGAAACAGGTCTACGATCAGTGAAAACAGTGGAGTGATGCACCTCAGCTTGCATTCGGAAATGCCTGATTGGTTAATAGATTGTCAGAAGTTCCCACTCATAGACACTCCATTTCGTCTGTTCCTCTACGTGACACGGAAGACGCGATGCAGCCCGCTGACGAAATTTTCGTGACTCAATCGGACGTTAACCAGGATTTTGGAGCAGACTGACGTTCTTCCCCCGAAACTGATATGCGTTCCGCGTGTACAGAGCCCGCCCCGCTAGGCGAACTTCTTCTGCCACAGTCGGGGTGACCACTTGTGGATACTACACTCCACAATCGATTAAAAGAATCCGTAACTTTATTGTATTTACTTTTATGACTTCCGAAATTTCGATAGCTCCGAGAAACGAGCATTCATTAAAAACTCCAAGAAAATGACATAAAATTATTACGTTGAGAAACAACCACAAAGATTCTCTTTTTTGTCCGTTAACTAGGTCTAGAGATATTCTAGCGCATCACTTGCTCTCCTGTTTATCTCACCACAGAACTACATGCAGCGTTGGCTTGTGTCATTTCTTCTAAACCACAAGTACAAGAGAGCAAGAAAGTGCTGACCTACAGCAGACGGAGGCGCGAGACGTGTGGCGAGGGGACCACACGCAGGCCAGGCCGTCTGTAAACGCTCGGTTACCATGGTAGCCGTTACGTCATCCGTGCTGCCGTGCGCCCCTGTGCCACGGGAGGCCAGTTGCCTTCGTGCCGCTTCTCTAGGTTTCCTTTGCGTCAGTTGTCCTGTGTGCAGCGAATATGAGTAAAGTCCAGCCTTCCTTGGACAAGTTCTGATGCTTTTGAGTGAGGACTTCATTATTTCTAGGAGCTTTCGTTTTCGAGGAGACGTGAAACTGAACGACATGAAATTTTGAAGAAACGACGTCCAATACCACCTTTCTTCGGAAAGTTAAGTTCAAAACACGTGCATTCCAAACTTCTTGCTATGAGCAGCACAAGTACTTACGCGCTACCCCTATGAAAAGAAAATTATTCTGCTGGCCATGTTTGCTCTTAAGCACAAGAAAATTTGTACACTATGTGTTCAAAAGTATCCGGACACGTGGCTGAAAATGACTTAAAAGTTCGTGGCACCCTCCATCGGTAATGCTGGAATTCAGTATGGTGTTGGCTCACCCTTAGCCTTGATGGCAGCTTCCACTTTCGCAGCCATAGTTCAATCAGGTGCTGGAAAGTTTCTTGGGGAATGGCAGCCCATTCTTCACGGAGTGCTGCACTGAGAAGAGGTATCGATGTCGGTCGGAGAGGCCTGCAACGAACTCGACGTTCCAAAACATCACAAAGGTGTTCTATAGCATTCAGGTCAGGACGCTGTGCAGGCCAGTCCATTACACGGATGTTATTGTCGTGTGACCACTCAGTTACAGGCCGTGCATTATCAACAGGTGCTCGATCATGTTGAAGGATTCAATCTCCATCCCCTAATTGCTCTTCAACGATAGAAAACAAGAAGGTGCTTAAAACATTAATGTAGGCCTGTGCTGTGACAGTGCCATGCAAAACAAGGGTTGCAAGCCCCTCCATGAAAAAGACGACTACACCATAACACCACCACCTCCGAATTTTACTGTTGGCACTACACACGCCGGCAGATGACGTTCACCGGGCATTCGCCATACCCCTACCCACACCCTGCCATCGGATCGCCACATTGTGTACCGTGATTCGTCACTCCACAACCTTTTTCCACAGTTCAATCCTCCAATGTTTACGCTCCTTACAGCAAGCGAGGCGTCGTTTGGCATTTCCGGCGTGATGTGTGGCTTATGAGCAGCCGCTCGACCATGAAATCCAAGTTTTCTCACCTCCCGCCCAACTGTCATAGTACTTGCAGTGGATCCTGATGCAGTTTGGAATTCCTGTGAGATGGTCTGGACAGATGTCTTCCTATTACGCACTACGGTCCTCTTCAACTGTCTGCGGTCTCTGTCAGTCAACAGACGAGGTAGGCCTGTACGCTTTTGTGCTGTACGTGTCCCTTCACGTTTCCATTTTACTGTCACGTCGGAAACAGTGGACCTAGGGATGTTTAGGAGTGTGGAAATCTTGCGCAGAGACGTATGACACAAATTACACCCAATCACCTGACCACATTTGAAGTCCGTGAGTTCCGCGGAGCGCCCAATTCTGCTCTCTCACGATGTCTGATGACTACTGATGTCGCTGATATGGAGGACCTGGCGGTAGGTAGCAGCACAATGCACCTAATATGAAGAACGTATATTTTTAGGGTGTCCAGATACTTCTGATCACATGATGCATGATCCGCTGAGGGCTTGGACGATCTGAAGAATCTGTCTGGAGGTTTAGCACTGTGTGCTTCTTGTAAAGATCATCTAAATAGTTTTATTTCATTTGAAGAACTATCCCAACAAGTGCTTAGTATTTCGGAGCAGTGTCATTAACTTCACAAACCAATGAAAATCATACACAACAATGAAGCGCAAGCTGACAGAGACGTTATGAAAATTCTAATTGGCGTCACAAGTCTTTTGTGTAAGCAGGAGGTCATGATGAGACAGATCCCTGAATCCCGGAAATTTCAGAGACGTTTTTAAACCTGTACTAAACTGAAACGAAGATTTGAAACCAAACTGAAAGAAAATGGGCTATTTCTGGTATTTTCAAAAACTGTAGAGAATACATACATACATTCACTTCGAATAGAACCTCGCCGCGCGCAGTGGCTGCGCGGTTTGAGGCGTCATGTCACGGACTGCGCGGCCTCTTCCGCCAGAGGTTCGAGCCATCCCTCGGGCATGGGTGTGAGAGTGGTTCTTAGCATAAATTAGTTTAAGTTAGTTTAAGTAGTGTGCAAGTCCAGGGACCGATGACCTAAGCAGTTTGGCCCCTTAGGAATTCACACGCATTTGATAGAACCTCATTTTATGCCTGATATTGTGAACAAAGCAGCAGAAGTTTTGGGCGAGTCACAATGCTCTATTGTTATGACTGGTGAATTCCAACGCCGATATTCGAGGACATTTTCGTGGTTTTCATGATTTTATCCAAGCTAGAACTGCTGCTGCTTTATGCACGGTACAGAGTGGCATGTTGCAGAATTATGATACGAAGAACCAACTGGTGGTCGAAACCAATGACGGTGCTTCTGTTCTGACAGGAGAATCAAATGGCCTGCACGCTGAGATCCGTGAAATTGCCTCCAAATCTTGTTTTTACTCAGTGTTTTGCACATCGTTTGGGTTTAATTTTGCAGGAGAGCTGTTCTCGTATACAAGTGGTAAAGAGTTTATTCTCCACGTTTCAGAGCATCCCTGCTTTCTTCCACCGGTCTTCGAAATGCACAGCAGTTCCTGACAGTACTGTTCACAAACACTTCCTCCCAACAGTGCAACGAGGTCAACTGCTGCTCCAGAATTTTATCTGCCTTTCTCGAAACCGCCCGGAGCTAACTGAGGTCTTAAATGAAATAACTGACTGTGCAGACTCTAGTGTAACGACTACAGGAGGAGCCTATGGTTTCAAAAATAGCCTCCAAGACTCTGTTAATCTTCTCTCTGTTTTTCAAAGCATATTTTTAAAGAGTGAACTACTTTCCAAAATTCTTCAGAAAGAAATGATGCACAGTTTTGCAGCAATGCTCTCTCAGAATGCATAGCTCACAAGAAAAACTCAATGAAAATAAATTGAACGACTTTTTTAAAATTCCATGAAACGCTCGACTAATTCGCAACTTGAAATTTCCATGAACAGACCTGAAATGATGGATGAATACATTAGCAATCCACTGATGACGAAATACGAACAGGTGTACTTCAAGGCACTGAATAATATTGGATATGATTGGAGACAAGATTTTCACGTTGTGATAAATTGGTCTTCCTAGAACTGGGCGATACTACTTAGTTCGCCAACTACGCTCAAAATTTCACTGTAGACATTGCGGATACATTATTACAACGTACTGTGCGTTCTTCAGTCGCTTGCAGTTTCATGTGGAAATAGAGACAGTGTTTTCTTCCCAGCATAAATAACCATTTCACTCTGTCAGTTTGGTAGTTGTAATCAAAAGAATGACTGGGAATGAAACGAGCTTAATTATTCCACAACTTTTCAAACTATTTTGTCTGATTTCTACAATTCCTGCAACAAGTGCTTGAGCTGAAAGGAGTTTTTCTTGTCTTAAAAGCGTAAAAATGTGTTTGAGAAACAGTATGGGCCAGTATCGTTTGTACCTCAATTGAAAAACCATTGCTGTGGATACTTGAAAGGCGATACCTATGGTATGACGATGTTGTCGAAAGATTCGTGAAGACTGACAGAAATGGATAGTCGAGTTAACTTGTTATGCAATCGTCCGCAGCTCGTGGTCGTGAGGTAGCGTTCTCGCTTCCCGCGCCCAGGTTCCCGGGTTCGATTTCCGGCGGGGTCAGGGATTTTCTCTTCCTCGTGATGGCTGGGTGACGTGTGATGTCCTTAGGTTAGTTAGGTTTAAGTAGTTCTAAGTTCTAGGGGACTGATGACCACAGATGTTAAGTCCGATAATGCTCAGAGCCATTTGAACCAGCCAAACGCACAATCCACCATTTCGATTGTAAAGAAAAGTGAGTGTCTTATTATTATTATTTGTAGTAGTAGTAGTAGTAGTAGTAGTAGTGGTGGTGGTGGTGGTCGTCGTCGTCGTCGTCGTCGTCGTCGTCTTAGTGGTAATAGTAGTACTAGTGCTGGTCTATAGAAACGGTAAGTATGAGTACATTAAAAGGAGAGGAAGGGGGATATCCCAATGTTTCCTGGCCTCCCCAGAATTTAGGCCGATGATACGCCACTGGTTTTTGATAGTTTTTAAGTTAAATAAAATGTCTGCAAATGTGGTGGCGAAGTTAGTCAGTCGATGAGTAACTTATAAGTTCCAAACAAGAATAATAAAACAGGTTAGTAAAGGAAAACGAGGAGAACCTAAACTGCTGTCTGTTTAGGATGGCGTTCAGGACCGCTGACATTTGTCTTCAGTAGCGGCAACGTGTTGCTGGTGTTCCAGTTTTTACATTTTAACGAGACGCAATCATTACGAGTACTTGAAAAAGTCATATGAACAGAACCAGTTCGCAACTGAAGTGACGCTTCGGTTGTGCTACTGCACAACTTGTACTAAGACAATAAAAACCACATGTAAACTTGCAGATAATAAAGGTATTTCGATATTTTTAAAATGAAGCTGTTTATTGTAAAGTTTACATATGTCACAGACTATACCAGTCATACAGGTAACTGTATTGCACATGTTTTTATACAAATCTTCGACTTCTTTAAAATAGATTTTCTGTACATCATAAATTATTAAATTTTGCGTTTCTGCATGTGGGTACTGTTGTGGCGTAACAAGCTAGTTACGCCACACTGTGAAGGGAGCCGAAAGGCACGCGTACACACACGCCGACTGGCGTCAAGTCTGGAACAGGATAACTATTGAATGGTAGCAAGAAAAGTACGTAGCTGTTTTATACTTAACTTTTAATCTTTGTTGGTTTACAACGTTCTTCTTGAGACATTTATACGATAACTCTCAAACTAGGTAAGGCTAATGGCGCCTTGCTAGGTCGTAGCCATGGACTTAGCAGAAGGCTATTCTGTCTCTCGGCAAATGAGAGGAAGGCTTCGTCAGTATTGTCGCTAGCAATGTCGTCCGTACAACTGGGGTGAGTGCTATATCGTATCTCGACACCTGCCTTGTGGTGGCGCTAGGTCTGCGATCACACAGTGGCGACACGCGGGTCCGACATGTACTAAATGGACCGCGGCCGATTTAAGCTACCACCTAGCAAGTGTGGTGTCTGGCGGTGACACCACAGGTACGTACACCGTCCATCCAAAATGTTCCGAGTCTGATTTTATTGCTGGCGTGTAAGCGACGTCAGCGAGATAACTACGGCGGCTGCTTGTACTAAGGACTGAAAACAGCGGACATGTATTTGACCAGGCAGTTGTAAGCAGACAGTTGTAAGTCGTGGACATGAGGCAGCAGTGTGTCAACGTGGTGTCACAAGCAGCAAGGGAGAAACACCTCTAAATCAAGTGTTCAAGAGATTCTCCGGATTTTTTTTGAAGCAGCAGAAAGTGTGTACAATGTTTGTCTTGGACATCATGATTCTCTAACAAAAACTACTGTGAGATGACACATGCCGCGACTTGACTGAAACGCAGAACTCGGTCAATACTTTTCTGGCAAAAGTCGTCGTGGATGAGGAGACTTGGCGTAATCAAGACGAACCTACCACAAAACGACAAAAAACCTACATTCGAGCAAATGGGACGCGCGAATTGAACACTGTCTCAAAGGACTTTTCTGACAGCTTGTAAAATCTCCTTCTGTGTGATTTGCGTTTACTGACGAGCAAAGAAAAATTGTTGACTGGTTAATAATTTTAAAAATCAGATACGTCAGCAATTTGACGGTGATGCAAGATGGCATCCTTAATTGCAGCACAAAAAATGGATTTACATTAACGAGAAAGGTACGAACTGATTATTTGCTAGTGCTATATTTCCTGATTATGGTCGCTTTTACGATCTAGAAAAATAAATAAAAAATATCCGTCTCACTTTAGATCGTTATGCAGGAGGCAGAGGACTCCTCTGATAAGCTGACCTGGAGAAAACTATTATTCCTTTTATGTGTCGATCGTGAAATCGGAAAGTTGAAAACTGCAAGTTATTGAAAAGAGTGAAAATTATAGTCTTAATGTTTATGTACCGCGCAAGCGGCCATTTTGACACACTCCGAGCCAGCCAGAAATTAATCCGTTTTCATTTACCTCCTTTTACCGCCTCGAAGAGCTACCAAACTCAATTCGCCATCTCTACAGTAAAAGGTGGCGTGGGACAATAATTCTTTTGGACACAGATTTTTTTCACTTTAATGGTTATAATTAAATAATGAACGGACATGCTCCCATTTGTACAAGCTCTATTCAACGCTATGAATTTAGACACAGCAGAATGTGACAAAACAAGATCAACCGTAACATGTCTACTGTTTTTCTACAGACGTCGCAATATTCCATGTGGCACTGAAATTATTTGATTGGGGGTGTTGGTGGGGAGGGGGGAGACTATGTAGAATTCCTGAAGCACTACGATGGTCTTAACTTTCCTCTAGTTGTTATTAACCCAGTCTCGAACATTTCTGAACTGATAGTTTACATAACTGATTATAATGTTTCATCATTCGTGGAACATGTTGGCAGTGGCTGGCCATGTTTATCTAGTAGGACTCAACTGCGTGGCATTTTGCTAGCAAGCTTTCGACACAGGTGTTGCCATTTATGGCCAACAGACTTGCCGCAGTGGTAACACCGAAACTTCCTGGCAGATTAAAACTGTGTGCGCGGGCAAGTGCTCTACCAACTGAGCTACCCAAGCACGACTCACGCCCCGTCCTCACAGCTTTACTTCGGCCAGTATCTCGTCTCCTACCTTCCAAACTTTACAGAAGATCTTCTGCGAACCCTGCAGAACTAGCACTCCTGAAAGAAAGGATACTGCGGAGACATGGCTTAGCCACAGCCTGGGGGATGTTTCCAGAATGACATTTTCACTCTGCAGCGGAGTGTGCACTGATATGAAAGTTCCTGGCAGATTAAAACTGTGTGCCAGACCGAGACTCGTACTCGGGACCTTTGCCTTTCGCGGGCAAGTGCTCTACCACACCGGTTCCAGTCAGATCAGCGAAGTTAAACGCTGTCCTGGGCTAGTACTAGGATGGGTGACCATCCGGTCTGCCGAGCGCTGTTGGCAAGCGGGGTGCACTCAGCCACTGTGAGGCCAAATGACGAGCTACTTGATTGAGATGTAGCGGCTCCGGTCTCGGAAACTGACATACGGCTGGGAGAGCTGTGTGCTGATCACATGCCCCTCCATATCCTTATAGAGTGACACCTGTCGGCTGAGGATAACACGGCGGTCGGTCGGTACCGTTGGACCTTCATGGCCTGTTTAGTTTAGTTTATTTGTTGACACTTAAGCGTCTTTGTACACTTTCCATGTCGATGATCGGGCTCTCACTGAACAAAGTGAAGCCGTAAAGGAACTTCCTGACGGTCATGTTTTGGTTTTCCGAGTAAAAACAGAATTTCGTCGATACCAGTGCCATCACTGCACTAGACGCGGAACGTGTTACGCCCCTTCACCTTGGACTGGTCGAGTAACAACGCGCGCACCAAAGGCCCAGATGAAGCAGGCACTCCACCAGCTACTGCTTTGATTAGCGCAGGGCGGGGTAGCAGGGGCAGGGAGGGGGTGGCAGCCCCGCGGGTCTGGGCGTCTCGCTCCATGAGGCGTCGCGACGCAGCGTGACGTGGCGGGCCGGAAACGCGACGGAAATAAGGGCGCCGCTTCCTGCGCACGCCGCCGCCTCCGCCGCCGCCGCCGCCGCCGCCTCCCGCGCGTGCCGCGGTGACACGGCCGTCCCGAAGCACGTGCACCAGGCGTCGATTTCCTCAAACTGGGCGCACAACAGTTCTTAACGTGCTGTTTTATGCTGCACTTGTAATGTGAAAACCAGCTGTTGTAGCGGGTGCGCCGACATGGAACACACGCGTCGAACAGTTTCCTCCATCACTTTAATTGCCTTCATCCCAGTATGAAGTTGACGATGGAGGCCCATAGGGATGGAAAGCTTCTACTTTGAATCGTATTGGTGTACAGGAAGGACGATGGGACTGGGACAAAAATGGCTCTAAACACTATGGGACTTAACATCTGAGGTCATCAGTCCCCTAGACTTAGAACTACTTAAACCTAACTAACCTAAGGACATCACACACATCCATGCCTTGCCCGAGGCAGCATTCGAACCTGTGACCGTAGCAGCAGGGCGGTTCCAGACTGAAGCGCCTAGAACCGCTCGGCCACATCGGCCAGCGGACTGGGACACTGTGGTTGTACTGGTATAGGCAAGCGCATTTAAATACAGATATATGTAAACAGGCAGAATACGACGCCGCGGTCGGCAACGCCTACACAAGACAACACCTGGCTGGAGCAGTTCTTGGACCGATTACTGCTGCTACAATGGCAGGTTATCGAGATTTAAGTGAGTTTGAACGTCGTGTTATAGTCGGCGGACGACCGATGGGACACAGCACCTGCGAGACAGCGATGAAATGAGGATATTGCCGGGTGACCATTTCACGACTGTACCGTGAATATCGGGAATCTGGTAAAACATAAAATCTCCGACATCATTGCGGCCGGAAAAAGATCCTGCAAGAACGGGTACAACGACGACTGAAGAGAATCGTTCAACGTGACAGAAGTGCAAGCCTTCCGCAAATTGCTGCAGATTTCAATGCTGGGCTATCAAGTGTCCGTGTGCGAACAATCCAAAACATCATCGGTATGAGTTCTCGGAACCGAGGGCCCACTCGTGTACCCTTGACTGCACGACACAAAGCTTTACGCCTCACCTGGGCCCGTCAACACAGACATTGGACTGTTGATGGCTGGAAACATGTTGCCTGGTCTGCCGAGTCTCGTTTCCAAGTATCGTGTGGATGAACGTGCACGGGTATGGAGACGACCTTATGAATCCACGGACACTGCATGTCAGCAGCGGACTGTACAAGCTGGTGGAGGCACTGTAATGGTGTAGGGCGTGTGCAGTTGGAGCGATATGGGACCCCTGATACGCCTAGATACTACTCTGCCAGGTGACACGTACGTAAGCATCCTGTCTGATCACCTGCATCCGTTCATGTCCAGTGTGTTTTGCGACGGACTTGGACAGTTACAGCAGGAGAATGCGACACCCTACATGTCCCGAATTGCTACAGAGTGCCTCTAGGAACACTCTTCTGATTTTAAACTCTTCCGTTGGCCACCAGACACCCCAGCTACGAATTTTATTGAGCATATCTGGGATGCCTTACAACATGCTGTTTAGAAGAGATCTCCATCCCGTCGTACGGATTTATGGACAGCCCTGCAGGATTTATGATGTCAATTCGCTCCAGCACTACTTCAGACATTAGTTGAGTCCATGCGACGTCGTGCTGCAGCACTTCTGCGTTCTCGTGGGGCCCTGTACGTACCAACTTCCTTTTTTTCAGTGTAGAAAACCAACGCACACCGTTCGGTATCTACATTAAACGAGTTGTCATCCACCGTACCAACGCAAGCTCGTGTTCAAACACGATGGGCACACATACAGATCCGTCGTTCCTTCGAGTTTGGATCTTCACCGGAAGGATGAGAAGATGCAGATACATCGATTGCTTTCGTACCATATGCTGAGGTGTATGTTCCGAGGCAGAAATGAATTGAAGAAAAGATGTAATGAAAAAACCTTATTCTCTCCACCAGCCAAGATTAGAACGCTTCTTGGCTCGGTAAAAGATGACCTAGGATTGAGGAAGTCAGGCGTCCCTTGCCATTGGTAGAAAATGTATAGTAGCCAAACAATTCGCATGATTCAGGACAGATATATTGAACGCCATCGCCACTGACTGTTGTTACAGCCTGAGAAATCTGCGGTGGCAGAACACTGTCTCACCGAAGTAGACAAAATGGGGCGTGATAGTTCTTACTGGGACTCTATCTCTAAAGAATCAGTCGAAGTTAAACTGATAGAAGCAAGTAAAATGTAGAATCATGACGTTAAAAAAAAAAAAAAACCTGTCTTTGACTCGACCGCCAGAGTGTACTGACAGAGGTACTCGACAGCGATTCAGTTTCGCCACTGGGGTCCCATACCTCCAATTGCCTTTGTGGGGCAGCAGCAACGATTCCTGGAAGACGTGTAGTTGGTCTTCCACGCGTACAGAAGGCTCGCTGTTTGCAGTATTAACGAAAGCCGGCGAGAATAACAAACACGATTCTCACCTAAAGGTCGCGATCACGTGGATGTTGTGCTCAGATGGCGGAATAATCTAGCTCCAGACCCAGCACTCTTGGTGTTTAGTTTTCATTTAACAAAATCTTCATGATTGTGTAGGAAGCACCGGACAAACGCAGAGTGACCCACTGCGCTACGTCTTCACCCCTTACAAGACCTGAGAACATAATTTCACAAATTCTTTCCTCAGAAAGTATGAAAAGCTCGTCACTGATAGCAATATTTATCTAAATTATAATTATAGTCGTACTAGGATATCATTTCACGGAGTACTATCAATAAAAACTAAGTTCATAAAATATAGATATTTGTGGTTTCGAACTACTACACGTCATTTGGAAAATTTTTGTGCTGTAAAAGATTCTGCTGGCGAGGAAGTCATTATGGACGGAGCATAGGCGTGGAAAGCTGATGAATGAGAAACATTCTTTAAAGAAACTATCCCGCACTTGCCTTAAGCTATTTACGGAAAGAAAGGAGGACCTAAATCTGGATGGCAGGACTAGGATCTGAAGCGGAGTGCCCCTGAAATCGGTTCAGTGTGTTAGCCGCTGCACCATCTCGTTCGGTATTTTCTGTGAACTAGAGTGTTCTTAAAAAGGGAGCGGAAAATTATGAAACAGTTCTAGGAAGCACCGATATCGGTGCGCACATCGGTGTTACGAGGAACATGGGAATAGCTCCTGCTGGTCGAAGCGAACACCATTCTAGACTTGTGCTCAGAAAAAAAAGAAGAAAATGGTTCAAATGGCTCTGAGCACTATGGGACTTAACTTCGGAGGTCATCAGTCCCCTAGAACTTATAACTACTTAAATCTAACTAATCTAAGGACATCACACACATCCATGCCCGGGGCAGGATTCGAACCTGCGACTGTAGCGGTCGCGCGGTTCCAGACTGTAGCGCCTAGAAGCGCTTGGCCACCTCGGCCGGCTGTGCTCAGCAAAAAGGTCACAGTTTGAAAATACGAGAAAGTAAAATAAAAACAATGGCAAGAGTGTTAAAATAGCCTGAACCTAAAAATTCGCGGCATAGAGACAATAGAATACATTTTTAGAACGCTTTCCAATAGGTAACAGCCACGAGCCAGAATTAGCGAGAAATGTAGACGCCGTGGACCGTCCCATTTCGTATTTTAAGCACAGAAGAATCTGCAAAGACGTCAGAGCAATCGATCACCCGGCCAGAGAAAGGTTGTACAGCTTAAGACGCAGACACGTAGTTCGTATTGTGAAGAGGCGACGGTCGAAATTGAGACGGCGACTTGCTTATCCGTAGCTCTGTGTTTCGAGTGTCGGTGACAACACAGGCGCTATCTTTTCAGTCGAGCTGTCGAGATAAGCGGCGCTGAATGGGAAACACTGGAATTGCGTGGCATCAAAGGAGCGGCGGAGGCGGACCCGAGCGCCGGCGCGGCCATTAAGATAAAGCGGCGGCGGGCGTCGCTCTAATTATAAAGGCGCGGCCGCTCAGCTCCCGGGAAGGGGGTGGAATGCGCGCAGCGCCGCCGCGTGCGTCACCGGCCGCACCCCTCGCCAGGGGCCGCGCCTGGGCTGACCCACGGGTCACGCGGAGGCGGCGCCAGCCAAAACCCGCCGGCGGCCGCGCGCCCCGCACTTCTGGCTCGCGGAGTGTCCCCAGCCAAGCCGCTCTCTGCACAGGCGGCTCCCGTACTGGCGCAAGAGGGAAAGCTGAGAACCGTGCTTCGATTAATTTGACAGGACTTCAATAGGGGAGTTGTGAGTCGGCCTTCATCAATACACTTTGTTATTCGGCGTAGAGTTCTCGGGCTTCCAGCCGGGTGGCGGTGTCTTCAAACTGCGACGTTTCGACGAGTGACATACTCGTCATCTACTGGCGAAATGCCGAGACTTGCCGCGCTGCAGAATACAGGGTGATTCAAAAAGAATACCACAACTTTAGGAATTTAAAACTCTGCAACGACAAAAGGCAGAGCTATGCACTATCTGTCGGCGAATTAAGGGAGCTATAAAGTTTCATTTAGTTGTACATTTGTGCGCTTGAGGCGCTGTTGACTAGGCGCCAGCGTCAGTTGATGCTAAGGTGGCGACCGCTCAACAGAAAGCTTTTTGTGTTATTGAGTACGGCAGAAGTGAATCGACGACAGTTGTTCAGCGTGCATTTCGAATGAAGTATGGTGTTAAACCTCCTGATAGGTGGTGCATTAAACGTTGGTATAAACAGTTTACAGAGAATGGGTGTTTGTGCAAAGGGAAAAGTTCTGGACGGCCGAGAACGAGTGATGAAAATGTAGCACGCATCCAGCAAGCATTTGTTCGCAGCCCAGGAAAATCGACTCGCAGAGCTAGCAGTGAGCTGCAAATTCCACAATCAACTGTATGGAGAGTCCGTAACTACCTGAACGTCAACTACCCGAGGCGATGGATCGGCCGCCAGGCAGCCCGTGACAGAGCACTTCATCACTGGCCTCCAAGAAGCCCTGATCTTACCCCCTGCGATTTTTTCTTATGGGGGTATGTTAAGGATATGGTGTTTCGGCCACCTCTCCCAGCCACCATTGTTGATTTGAAACGAGAAATAAAAGCAGCTATCCAAACTGTTACGCCTGATATGCTACAGAGAGTGTGGAACGAGTTGGAGTATCGGGTTGATATTGCTCGTGTGTCTGGAGGGGGCCATATTGAACATCTCTGAACTTGTTTTTGAGTGAAAAAAAAACTTTTTAAATACTCTTTGAAGGTTATATTATGTTTCTTTCATTAAATACACATTTTTAAAGTTGTGGTATTCTTTTTGAATCACCCTGTATATTGGGGCATCGAGGATTGCCCAGTCTGAAAATGGAAGTTCAAGCCATGTTTACGCCTTCAATAATAAAAATTAACATTAAAAACAATAGCTTTTTGGTTGTCATATTTTTTTCTGCTTTTAAATGATTTAAAATACGTTAGCTGTGTGGTAAATTTTTTTTTGTTTTTATATTTTTTTTGTTTTTTTCTCCCTTCCTTTTTTTTCCCCCATTCGCTCACACATTCACACAATATATACATTGTACTCACACATACGTATACAGTAAACACATTCTCATACTCATTCATTCACCTTTGATAAAATAATAATAATAAATAAATAGATCTTTGCGGATGCCAGTCCCTTTCTACCTGCGGCGTGCCCCCCACCACCTAGCTGTGGGAGGCTGGATCCAGAGGAGCCGGCGGGCGGGATGGAGGGGGAAGCAGGTGCGCCGTTCGTGTCTCCGTCAGAGCATTCCGGTAGCGTCTCGTGAGCTGGACGGTTCCTGGTGCGTTCCTGGCGTATTGCGGCTAATGCTGGGTTCCAGGCCGCGCTCAGTTGATAACCTTCGTCCCTGTTCACAAGATTTTCGTGGACCCGTATTTCTATTGATTCTTTAATGACGCTGTCCCAAAAGCTCCCGGCTCGGCACAGCACCCTGGTGTTCTCTAAATCAAGGTGTGGTTTTCTTTGATGCTATGTTCCGCTATAGCAGATTTCTCTATCTGTCCAAGTAGGGCATACCTGGTGTGTTCCTCACACCTTTTAGAGATGCAGCGCTGCGTTTGTCCAATGTACTGTACACCACATTCACAGGCATTTCTGTATATACCAGGTGTGTTGAGTTTGAAGAGACCGCCACACGGCTGGAAGCCCGAGAACTCTTCGCCAGCTGTATACGTCGGGAAAGCATACATTCACATTTACTTTGTTATTTGTTTACTTTTTTATTAAAAAAAGGTTGAAATGACTCTGAGCACTATTGGACTTAACATCTGAGGTCATCAGTCCCCTAGAACTTAGAACTACTTAAACCTAGCTAACCTAAGGACATCACACACATCGATGTCCAAGGTAGGATTCGAACCTGCGACAGTAGCGGTCGCGCGGTTCCAGACTGAAGCGCCTAGAACCGCTCGGCCACATCGCCCGGCAATTATTTATTCGCCAAACTAGTTTCAGCGACAAATATCGCCATCATCAGCGAGTTCCTTAAATCTAAAACACGCAGAAAAATAGCATAGTTATAAAAACACTGTAACACATTATTATATTTTTTTACTGTTTGTTTTTTGAAATATACTTTTCTGCAGATACTATCATAATACCTTATTTCTTGCACGTTATGGCATGTTTTTAAGAATTATTGTCGCTGTTTGCGGCATTTTTTTCTGTGCTTATTCTATTGCTGTTTTTATCAGCATACATCATGTCAACTGCAACGGCGTGAGCGGCTGCTGATAGACAAATGCACTGTACTATGAGAAAAATGGCGACAGTATAAGCACAGAAAATATGGCGCAAACAGCGACAATAATTCTTAAAAATTTTAATAAACAATTTTGGAACAGTGATCAAAGATTTTTAAAATTTTTCTTTCAAAAATTCAGTCTTGATCACACCACGTATGTTACAAGAACATAGGTGACCGGTTTCGGTCATATCACATTACCATCATCAGACCTGTAATTTAATTTAGAAAGTAATAGAAACCTTACTACATTGACCATAAAATATGACAAAATGGCTATAAGGATAAAATACAATAGGACGCATTATACCCATGACATCCTTAGAAGATGGTAGGTGGAGCACTCTTCTCAGCTGCTGTGATGTCAACTGGTGCCAACAAGTGACGAGCATACGCTTAAGTACGAAGATGCTCCGCCTACCTCTTCTCCCTCCACCTCACGTCAACCAATCAGTATAAAATGGGTTCACATATTCGTCTAACCGTAAAAAAAAACGAAGTACAATAATAACATAAAAGTAGTTATGCATAAAATATTTCTTTACAACCATGGAATTACTTATATATTGTATAAAATATCAATTAAAAGCTTTAAAATAACTGTACAGACGCTGTATACTCAGTGTACACTCTATGGGCTAAGGTGGTACTACCGCAATGGTTTCAAAGTCAACGATGTTGTGGAGATCCCTGGCATTGCGGCATCATATCGATATGTGAGTTGTGACTCGACTGCAAGTATACATCTATGCCAGATTCAGTCTCTCTGTCTTATATTAACTTTATTTGGCACTGGAGATATATGTACTTATGGAATGATCATCTGCAGAGTGGTATGATATTAGATAGAAATTTTTAAAATGTCATAAAACTAATTTATTAAAAATGGAGCCATATTTCGTAATATTTCTTGTTGGAAATTTAAAATTGTGATATTAATATTTACCTACTGTTCTAAGGTACATTTATGCCATGGATACAACTGGGTCCTATGATTTTCTGAACAAAAGAGTACATACCTTTTCATAGAATTTCGTCAGAGAGATCATAAAAATGTTTTTCACGAAAATCTAACTGTTCATTAAGAAGCAATGACGGTTCATCTCTATAATGGGCGTATATCTCGATCTCCTCCAAGATATTTAATAATAAGCCTTTATTCGCCTAATGAAGGACTTGCAAATTTTGTTGTACCGTCCCTTCAGCATGCTCATTAAAAGTTATGTGATGGCTAAACACTGATTTTGCTCGTGCGGTACCTGATATATGTTCTTTGTATTGTGTAGTAAAGCTCCAGCCTGTTTAGCCAATGTATATTTTCCTACAATCACCACATTGGATCTTGTAAAGCCCTGATCTGAGAAATCTATCGTTATCATTACCTGCAGTATGTCTTAATTTATATTGCAAAGTATTGTTAGTTTCAAATGCTATTGTTATTTCAGAATTCTTAAACAGATTACTGATCCTATCTGGTATGTTCCCCATGTAGGTCATTTTTGTGTATTTATGAGCTCCTATTAGTGGTGTACTTAGTGATTGTTGCATTTTATTAAACATAATGTCAACTTAACGTGTACAAAAGAACTGGTCTCGCAATCTGTTTTAGAATAGTCGTTTCTTTTTTAATTTCATTTTCTTCAAGGCGTGATTTTAACATTCGGTGGCTCATTGAATTAAAAATGCTTTTTTGTATTTGTCAGGATGACATGACCTAGCATTCATAATAACATCAGTAGTTGTAGGTTTTCTGTATATGGCGAAGCAATGTTTGCCATCGTTATTGGATATAACGAGATCCTGATAGTTAATAAGTTTTTGATTTTCATGTTCGACTGTAAATTGTAGTTTCGGATATACAGAGTTCAATTTTGTTGTAAACCTACCGATTCCATCTTTTGGACCATTATAAAGTATTAAAGTGTCATCTAAATATCGTTTATAATACAAAATTTTGTTTGCAATGTCTGGATTATTTTTTAAAAAATTTGATTTCAATGTAATTTACAAAAATATCTGCGACTGTACCAGCTAAGAATTACCCATCGCTAAGCCATCTTTTTGATAGTAGATTTTATTATTAAAGGAGAAATAACTGTAATTAAGGGTACATTCAAGTAATTCTATTAATTCAATTATTTCATCCTTAGTCACTACCTTATGTTGAAATAAATTGTCTTCAATTATATTGATCGTCTCATTGATAGGTATATTTGTGTATAGACTTTTAATGTCCAACGAGGCAAAATTAGCATTAGGTGGTATCTCTATATTATGGATTTGTTGAGCTAGTTCATAACTATTTTTTATGCTAAAATTATCTTCATATACATAAAATGCTTTCAAGATTTCATTAAGTTTCATATTCAATTTATATGATGGAGAACTCTTATAATTAACTATGGGTCGTATCGGCTTCTCTTCTTTGTGCAACTTGATCTGGGACCTTAATTTTGGTCGTTGGGGTTTCATTATTTTCATAGACTTTTTTCCCCGGGGGTCAATAGATGGTTATTGTTATCTATTAATTTTTTAATCTTCATGTCGAACTTAGAGGTGGGATCTTTAGTTATTTCTGAGATTTCATTTTCGCTAAAGAACGAAAGTGTTTTAGAAATATAGTCTTCTTCTTTCATGACAACGAGTGTGTTCCCTTTATCGGCTTTCACCACAACAGTATTTCCAACTACTAATTTATTGTTAATATTTCTAAGTAAACCGGTCACCTATGTTCTTGTAACATACGTGGTGTGATCAAGACTGAATTTTAAAAAGAAAAATTTTAATTCCTAAAAACATGCCATATGGTACAATAAATAAGGTAGTATGAAAGTACCCACAGAAAACTGTATTTCAACAAACGAATAGTAAAAAAATATGATAATGTCTTACAGTCTTTGTGTAACTATGCTATTTTTCGGCATGTTTTAGATCTAAAGAACCCCGATATTTGTCGCTGAAACTACTTTGGGGAATAAATAAGTAAACAAATAACGAACTGTTTTGCGTCAAGGCTTACTCACAATTCCCACATTGCTGCTTTTCTGTGCAGACACAGACTAAATGGAAGAGTTTCAAGATAAAATTATTGTTGACAGAACTTTTATTAAGTCTGTCTGACGAAATCCTCGACTAATGAAGACGTCAGTCTGGTTTGATTCCCTAACAGTCGATTTCCACCCTGCTTTTAGACAACAAGTCCCTCAGCTCGAGAGGAATTTTTCTGTTAGGATGACCATAGGGAATTGGACTTTATGTATGAATTACATGGCCCGAAAGAAGAAAAAGAAGTGAAGCACCCAGAAGACACGGTCTGAGGTCAATGCAGCTTTGTATTTCACTTGTAGAATGTCCAACAGAATGCATTGGTGTTGTTCGTGTTTAGTGTTGCTACAAAACCTGGTAGCGTACATACGAGGGGCCTTCAACAAGTAATGCAACAAATTTGTTTCCTGAAAGCAGGTTCGTTTTATTCAGCGTTCCAATAGACCATATTATTCCTCACTCTTTTGGATACAAAGTCCTATTTTCCAATGTAATCTCCGTTCAATGGACGGCCTTAAGTCACCTCATTGAGAGGGCCTGTATGATGCTTGGTACCACTGTAATACCCCTACGTAGGAGCCAAAGTCGTGGCGCATCAGGAACATGCGCCTCATCCACGTACTGCTTCCCTCCTTTGTTGCTCTTTAGGGTCTATTAGTTGGCGAGGAACTCAGTGGGCACACATCTCTGAGTACGCCAACTGGTGGGTGAGTGTCACAGTACTACCAGCACAGACGTCCATTTGTGCGGCGAGGTGTTTGATTGTGATCCGTGGATCACCTCGAATAAGGATGTCTGCAAGTTCCAACACTGCAGGAGTCACAGCTGTGTGGGGTCAGCCGGCCGGAGGTAGGACATGTTGGTCCGACCCTATTGTGACGATGACAGGCGCTTCGCCCTACGGCTCATCTTGCTTTTGTTCACTGCTAGGTCTCCGTATAAACTCTAAAAGCTCCTATGAATATCTGCGATGCTGTGGCTTCCGGCCTAAAGAAACTGCATGACATGTCTCTGCTTGGAGTGCACCTCCGTTACACGCGCCCTTTTCAAGGCTACGTATGGCGCCGCGACGCACCGGAAGTTCTTGAAACTACAGGGTTAATACAAATGATTGAAGCGATTTCACAGCTCTACAATAACTTTATTATTTGAGATATTTTCAAAATGCTTTGCACACACATACAAAAACTCAAAAATTTTTTTTAGGCATTCACAAATGTTCGATATGTGCCCCTTTAGTGATTCGGCAGACATCAAGCCGATAATCAAGTTCCTCCCACACTCGGCGCAGCATGTCCCCACCAATGAGTTAGAAAGCATCGTTGATGCGAGCTCGCAGTTCTGGCACGTTTCTTGGTAGAGGAGGTTTAAACACTGAATCTTTCACATAACCCCACAGAAAGAATTCGCATGGGGTTAAGTCGGGAGAGCGTGGAGGCCATGACATGAATTGCTGATCATGATCTCCACCACGACCGATCCATCGGTTTTCCAATCTCCTGTTTAAGAAATGCCGAACATCATGATGGAAGTGCGGTGGAGCACCATCCTGTTGAAAGATGAAGTCGGCGCTGTCGCTCTCCAGTTGTGGCATGAGCCAATTTTCCAGCATGTCCAGATACACGTGTCCTGTAACGTTTTTTTTTCGCAGAAGAAAAAGGGGACGTAAACCTTAAACCGTGAGACTGCACAAAACACGTTAACTTTTGGTGAGTTGCGAATTTGCTGCACGAATGCGTGAGGATTCTCTACCGCCCAGATTCGCACATTGTGTCTGTTCACTTCACCATTAAGAAAAAAATGTTGCTTCATCACTGAAAACAAGTTTCGCACTGAGCGCATCCTCTCCCATGAGCTGTTGCAACCGCACCGAACATTCAAAGCGTTTGACTTTGTCATCGGGTGTCAGGGCTTGTAGCAATTGTAAACGGTAAGGCTTCTGCTTTAGCCTTTTCCGTAAGATTTTCCAAACCGTCGGCTGTGGTACGTTTAGCTCCCAGCTTGCTTTATTCGTCGACTTCCGCGGCTACGCGTAAAACTTGCCCGCACGCGTTCAACCGTATCTTCGCTCATTGCAGGCCGACCCTTGATTTCCCCTTACAGAGGCATCCAGAAGATTTAAACGCCCGCATCTCGTGGTCGTGCGGTAGCGTTCTCGCTTCCCACGCCCGGGTTCCCGGGTTCGATTCCCGGCGGGGTCAGGGATTTTCTCTGCCTCGTGATGGCTGGGTGTTGTGTGATGTCCTTAGGTTAGTTAGGTTTAAGTACATCTAAGTTCTAGGGGACTGATGACCTAAGATGTTAAGTCCCATAGTGCTCAGAGCCATTTGAACAAGATTTAAACTGCGCATACCATCGCCGAATGGAGTTAGCAGCTGGTGGATCTTTGTTGAACTTCGTCCTGAAGTGTCGTTGCACTGTTATGACTGACTGATGTGAGTGCATTTCAAGCACAACATACGCTTTCTCGGCTCCTGTCGCCATTTTGTCTCACTGCGCTCTCGAGCGCTCTAGCGGCAGAAACCTGAAGTGCGGCTTCAGCCGAACAAAACTTTATGAGTTTTTCTACGTATCTGTAGTGTGTCGTGACCATATGTCAATGAATGGAGCTACAGTGAATTTATGAAATCGCTTCAATCATTTGTAATAGCCCTGTATAAGACTGGAGAGGGAGTATTCCCCGATGTCCCCCAATAAATTCCCCATTTTTTGAACCAAAATTAGCCGAGAGAAAAATGTATTGCATTACTTATGGAACGCCCCTGGTAAGTGGCTTGAACAGCGCCTCATGTTGAGCGATCACTCTGAAGGACTTGGAGATGCTGCGCGCACGCGTCAGACAACGTTATCAGCACCTAACACAGACACTGTGGGACTTCATTTGGCCGGCTGGTCGATTCGTGCAGTTTCCACAAGTGTGGGGCATTCACATGTGACAGTGGCCCAGTGTTGCACTGTATGACAACGTGAGGGCAGGCATATTCGCCGTCGCGGTTGTATGATGACATCTTCACGAAGTATCGGAGTACTTCTGTATGATATAACAGTTCCATCACCGTTAGTGTAGAAATGCTTCCTGATATGAACTGTTACCAGTTTGACTGTTTTGTGCGAACTGAGAGATTACACTTTCCAGTGATGAGTTTTGTTAAGCCTCGCGTTGTTATGTTAATCAATATCAATCACAATTACTAGTTGTACATAATTACATTTATGTATTTAATAACGAGCAATATTAGAAGTTGCAGCAGCATATGAAACAAGTAATTCATCACCATCGTCCGCTGTGGTGGAAATATTTTATTATACGGTCATTGTATTAATAACTGCGTCAGAGTCGCTTTTGGTAGGTTTCAGGTATTAATCCAAAGCAATTACAGCGTGACGGCAGGCAGATTTTACGGGAGATCTCGGGTGTTTTTCATTACCGGGTTACGAGTGGTACTGAACTGGTGCTGCTAGGTCGCCAAGCGAGTGAACGCGTTAAACAGGTGCCAAGTGTGTGCTGTAGAAGAGAGCTGCAGCTGAATCGCAGATATACAAGCTGTGATTGTAGCTCAGAACGCGAATGGTGAGCGACTGCCAAGCACTAGCCGACGCACTTAGGTCCAAGAGCGCACATTCATAGAAGAGCGAAACGATACATTGCTGCCCCCTACATATATCTCGTGAGAAGATCATCAAGGTAGAATCAGAGAGATTCGAGCTCACGTGGAGGTTCACTGATAATCATTCATCCCGCAAGCCGTTTGCAACTGCAACAGGAAAGGGGGGCGGTGATACTGGTACTCTCCGCCACACACTGAAAGATCGCAGTGTATAGATGTAGGTGTAGATGTGGGTGACTGGGCAGCTCAGATTCTTTGTCTTGCCCACTAAATTATTTGGTAACTCTTTTCGTTATAGATCTATCATGCCCTCTTTCACCACGTGAAAACACATACAGACGCGCCAAGAAAGTTTCTCTCTAGAAGCATTTCTGCAGTATCTCTGGATACTTTTAGTTTGTCTGACAATTCTAAACTCTGTGTCGTGTTGCGTTATCAGTTTATAAGGATGCCTGGACCGAGGGAAAACAACTTGCACTGGGTCCCCATTCTGTCCAACTGAAGATGTCAGTGACCCTTGATGCACTTCTATGGCGGAATTCTCGGTATCTGTGGTTGGCATATTACAATATACCGAACTTTGAGGTTTTGATGTGTAGTCAATTAAATATCCCACAAGCTTCAGTATCCCACCTCTACAGCCATGTCCCGCATCAGACTCAGATATATTAGAAGCCTGAAGGCCGATGAAAATTTCGTGAGACTGTGGTTGAGAAAGTATGGGGAGAAATGTAAAACAGTGTCTGATTACCAGACAATTCGTCAGACACCTGTATTAGCATCCAATATCATTGCAGCATAGCATGGAATGAGGACACCAGACACCACACCATTATGCCTCTCTCATACGTGGAAATTGAAGCTGACGTTTTGCACCTGCGCTTTACCCTACTCTTATTACACACCATGAACTTCAATGTGAACACTCCACGCTGCTTTACATGCACATAGCTATGTCTACCGCACGTGATAAATAAATTATCAAAGTGATATCAGCTACCCTACTTGCACCAAGCTATGAATCACGTGAAATAAAAGAAAACCAAGAAACTTCCTGGCGGATTAAAACTGTGTGCCCGACCGAGACTCGAACTCGGGACCTTTGTCCTTCGCGGGCAAGTGCTCTACCATCTGAGCTACCGAAGCACGACTCACGCCCCGTCGGGCACACAGTTTTAATCTGCCAGGAAGTTTCATATCAGCGCACACTCCGCTGCAGAGTGAAAATCTCATTCTGGAAACATCCCCGAGGCTGTGGCTAAGCCATGTCTCCGCAATATCCTTTCTTTCAGGAGTGCTAGTTCTGCAGGGTTCGCAGAAGATCTTCTGTAAAGTTTGGAAGGTAGGAGACGAGATACTGGCCGAAGTAAAGCTGCGAGACCGCGCGTGAGTCGTGCTTCGGTAGCTAACATGGTAGAGCACTTGCCCGCGAAAGGCAAAGGTCCCGAGTTCGAGTCTCGGTCGGGCACACAGTTTTAATCTTCCAGGAAGTTTCATATCAGCGCACACTCCGCTGCAGAGTGAAAATCTCATTCTGAAAACCGAGAAGTTTGTTTGCATGAACACCATCCGCAGCAAGCACAGGAATATTTTCTTTGTAAATAAGAACCACCTGTTTTTGCTTAAATGTCTTTTATTACGCCCAGGAAGTTTCGCCTTTTACTTTAAGGCCTCTTCAGTGGGAACTAGAACGATATAGTATTGTTTTCATCTGTAATATTTTTACATTATAAAACAGTTCTCGTTTCATGTTTTACGTAAAGAAATGATTAGCTACAGTTCATCGCGTTTTTGGTTGGAATCTGCGTTTCCTCTCATCTGGACGCATATTGCAGGTCGCATTATAATTTCAGTTATGAAACACAAGAACTTTTCATGTTCCGAACTTCTTTCTTCACAATTTTCGTATTGCACTGTTAGTCATCTGTCACTAATTGATAGTTATTTGATTGAAAACTGTTATTCAAAGACGTAGCTACTGTGATGTTTACAGGGAAAAAGATAAATGGTTAATTAAAATAATGAAATTTTATAATATGTGTACATTTACAAGAAAAAAATGTATGTTGGAAGCTGGTTCATGCTTAGAGCATTTGTATTGCAAAATGTAAAACATTTAGTGAAGTGCCTCCACAACGGAAGTGCCATGGCGCAATGTAAAAGGTGGTTCTGGCGGTCGAACTGGGCGGCTCCTTGGTGTTAACGGTACGCAGTCAGTGGCTAGCCGTTGCACGGTACACATCGAAGGTGCCAAGGGTGGCAGTTGGAAGCAATTTTGCAAGGAATTTTGCCTCGGATGTGGATTTGGCTGTTGCTTGGTACTCTTGGCAATAACGAATGGCTCCAACACGTTAAAAATCCGTCGCCAAGAAGAAACTTTATAGAGCGTTCAATCATCAAGAAGCGTGAGTACAGTTAGCCTCCATGTCGCTTGCCACCACTACTTCCCCACTGCTCCACTAACTTCATGCATGCAGATGTGTATCAGAGCATGGAGCAGCTAATTTGTATGAGTGAAAAATGGCTCTGAGCACTATGGGACTTAACATTTGAGGTCATCAGTCCCCTATAACTTACAAGTACTTAAACCTAACTAACCTAAGGACATCACACACATCCATGCCCGAGGCAGGATTCGAACCTGCGACCGTAGCAGTCGCGCTGTACCGGACTGAAGCGCCTAGAACCACTAGACCATCGCGGCCGGCTGTATGAGTCATTTTAATAATAATCCAAATGCTATAAACCTATGTTTGGAACCATAACTTCTATTCAAGATTAGCAAAAGTTGAAGTTAAAACCACAAAAGTGAAGTTGGCTGGAATTTTGCTAAGGTACTCTCAGTTTAGTGCAAAGTATCGTTTTGCAAAAATACAGTCCCAGATTGTGTAAATGTTACTGTCTAAAATACCTGCTTCACAGGCGATGAGAAAGGCAAATAAGTTACACTCATTTGAAACATAATTTAGCGTTCATTACTATCATGAACGATTTTTGTTGAAGTTAATTGAGCTCAGTGTTGTATATTTTGCGTTGAAAAGTAAAAATATAAACTATTCCAAGTAAAGTTAAGAATTAATTTTGTTTTACTTAGTCTTCGCTACTGAAATAATGATAGGGCTTGACAAGGGACGCTATACTAGTTTATGGGTCCACGTCATATTCTTCACATATTAGAAAGATCATTGGAATATTGCTGCTACTAAGGGAATCTGATATATTTCTATAAATTGGAGTATAAACAGTGTAATTGTGGTATTATTTATTTTTATTTGTGTTATTTACATGTCAATTAGACAGGACCGGGGTGGACGAGCGGTTCTAGGTGCTACAGTCTGGATCCGCGCGACCGCTACGGTCGCAGCTTCGAATCCTGCCTGGGCATGGACGTATGTGATGTCCTTAGGTTCTAGGGGGCTGATGACCTCAGAAGTTGAGTCCCATAGTGCTCAAAGCCATATTTTGAATCCTCATGTTCAACTTTAATTCTGCACTTCTTGCAGTTACATTTCAGTACTGGCTCAAGTAGTGATCTTGAGTGTAGCTGTTTTTAGTATGAGTTTGGTACATTTTTGCTTTGTATGATTAAGGGTTTGTGCATTATTGATAACTACTGCTACCTACAGCTCAGAGTGCCCTGTGTCCGTTTGTATCCTGTGTGCCATTAAAAGGGAATACTAAAGAAATTAACTTCAATAACTAATATTCAATTTTCTTTAACATATATTTCCAAATGAATGTGCCTAATTGGGCTGGCGACCGTTCATTTTTCCATTCGTATATGAATTTTACTACTTTCATTAAACCCAAAGTTAAAGTCTGTTTGAGTTTTCTGTAAATTCCACTTTATTCAAAATTACCTTTGCCCATTAGGTACACGCACGGTCAATATTCCCAAATCATCTCAGAGGGTAACATTAGTTTATGTCACGGCAGGCTAGTGTTATAAGTTCACTGTATGCCTCATCCTGTTTGCTTTGTTGCCAACCTTACGAAGCATTTGCCGAAAACTAAATTCTACTCACTTCTATTATGTTTATACACGGTGACAATTACTGAACTGTATGAAATAAAATCGTCATAACTTCTGAACTGTTTGCGTTAGGACACTCAAACTGCACTGTTGGCCGAGGGTCATGGTGGGAATTACTATGCACATACTGTGGTTTGATTTAACAACGAAGCCCACTTTCATTTGTATGAATTGTCAATAAATAACATTGGCGCATTCTGGGGACTGAGAATCCGCATTTCACGATCAAGAAGTCTCTTCACCCTCAGTGGGTGACTGTGTGGTGTGCAGTGTCCAGTCACGGAATATTGGGTGCGATATTCCTTGATGGCACGGTGACTACCGAACGATACGTACAGGTTGTGGAAGCTACTCCTTTTTGTCGAGCTGTATTGAAGACAAGGTGAACAACAATAATCCCAAAACCGTTGCTGAGTTGGAAACAGTCATTCAGGAGTTCATCGACAGCATCGATGATCCGACACATCAGCGGGTCACGCAGAATTTCACTATTCGTCTGCGCCACATCATCGCCAATGATGGTAATCATATCGAACATGCCATAACATAAATCCAAATAACTGTAGCGACGTTTATATGTTGCATAAAGTGTGTGCACGCCGTAGTTTGTAACTAATTTACGGTTTTTTTTCATATAGTTCAATAATTGTCATCCTGTACCTGTGTGTGTGTGTGTGTGTGTGTGTGTGTGTGTGTGTGTGTGTGTGTGTGTGTGTGTCTGTCTATCTGTATATGTATGTTTTATTATTTGTGTGTGTGTGTGTGGGGGGGGGGGGGGGGTGTTAAATGCGACTGTGGTTATTCAGTGCGAGTTGTGGAATGTTGGATTGAATGTAGTAGCTGTGAGAGACTGGTTGAAAGTTTTTGTGTCACGCAGATTTGAGTTTTGGTTTAAATTTTTTGTGGCGGGGTTCATGGACAACTGAGTGGAATGAGGTTTGGTTGGTGGTGGTAATGTTTTGATTATTATTATTACATTCATCTATTGGAGCATTAATCTGTTATTTTATCTGCTAGTGTAAATAATGAGCTGTTTGGCACGTGTACCTGATCATTCAACAGGGTTTTCTTTTCTGCTTTGGTTTTCGGTATTCGGTAATTTTCTTGCAGGGTTAAGAGATTTTTTTGTTGATGTTGATTCTTATTATGTTCATGTTTTCTTCTCTAGAGGTTGGTTTGTGGTTGTATTCGCCTTGGTGTTCTACAGCTGTGAAGTGGTTTGTCCCAATTTTCCAGCCTCTCACGTATTCTTTGTATCTGACATTAAATGTTCTGCCTGTTTGTACCATGAATCAGCCATCACAAGACTTACGACATAATTGATATGCACCTGCTCTCTGATATATGTCCCTGTCTTTTGACAGTTTTGGGGTGTATTTTTAGATGTACGTCATTCTGTACCATTTGTGTATTCTCTTATATTTTCCTGATTATGCTGTGCAGTTGTAATGGTCCTGAGAGCGTTTGTGATCGTGTTTAGATCTGTTGTGATGTTGTCCGCCATCACTGCCGGTGATGAGGCGCAGACGAATAACGGAGTTCTGCACGACCGGCCCAAGTGTCGGAGCATCGATGCTGTCGATGACCTACTCAGTGGCTGTTTTCATCCCAGCAATGCTTTTGGGATCATTGCCGTTCACCTTGTCTTTAATATTGCCTCACAAAATGGAGTCGCATGTTTTCGGACCCGGAGAATATGGCGGTCAGTCGAGGCTCATACCAGTGGCCTCTGGGTACCCTAGGGCCAGAATGCGGTCTCCATACTGCTCCTGCAGGACGTCAAACACTCTCCTGCTTCGATGGGCTCGAGCTCCGTCTTGCATGAACCACATAATCAGGGACACTTTGGATAATGTTTCAAAACCTTTTACATACCGTTGGACAGTCATCATGCCATTAAGCAATATCGCACCGATTATTCCGTGACTGCACAGTACAGACCACACGGTCACTTTGTAACGCCGTAAATGCATATCCTCCTATTTCCATCTATTGTACTATAAATTTTTTTCCTTATTTTGTTGCCTGAAGATATGACGTTTCTGTGTCTTTGTATATTGTAATTGTTTTCCTATTTGTATTTATATGCATTTATGTCGATGTATAATTGGTTTGTTTTGCAAATATTATTTGTATTTTTACGCTGGGTCTTGCCTAGGGAAAACTATGCTATCGAACCATTACATCGATAGGTCGTGTGGAGAACCAAAGTGTTTACGATCTTTGAGAGTGTTAACTCTGCCGCGCGGAGCGCAAGCAGAGGGGAGTCTGGCTGGGGTAGGGCGGTGGAGCAGGTGTGTTGAGTGACGCTCCCGCGAGTTGCCGCGCTTTCGGGGTTTGGCAGCATGTAATTGCGCTCGACTTGCTATGTTAGTTTCTGACATGGTGTCGCGGACGGGAAGCGTTAGCTGACACACATCAAGAGGCCGTTTCGGCTCGAGACCGTGTCGAGAAGAAGGCGCGCCAACATCCAGCTTCTGCAACAGCGACGGCCGACAATGAGTGACTGTCGCCACCTCCTCGATCGACGGCTTCAAACCTTCAATCAACCAACAAGGAAGACTGGAAGCACGTAAAGTTTTAGAACTGTATGGCAGACCTCAGCTTTTAAAATTGTTGCATCACAAAATTACAGCAACTTAGCATGAACCTTTGTTGCTCATTGTCCCAATTGCATTACCAAGCAGGGTCGCTTCCTTTTCCGAAATGAACCCGAGTGTCGTTGAAATTCAGACGCCAGCATTAAAGTAATATCATTCCATTTCACTGCTTTAATTTCAAAGTTCAGTTAAGGTGTTCATAGCTAGCTACAATATTTAGATTACAGAAGCAGAAATTAAGAGTCCGAGTTTTGTTAGCATATTTTAGCTTACCTGTGACTGCAGCTCAGCTTGGTATGTACTAAATGTTACTATTGTTAATTGTCCAGAATCATTTAATTCAAGTTCAGAGCTAAATCTCTTATTTCTAAATTGCGTAGATTCAAGTAGCTTTTGAAATGATTGTTGAGGTAGCCCAAGACTAACCTTATTTTACTGAATTTCGTAGTGCTTCAGAAACAAATCTCACTATTAATTTCAGTCACTAAATTAACTTTCAATTTTCCGGTTTTATTAATTCTTTTGCTAAATTAAGTCGGAGTGTAGCGAAATTTATTACTTCTGACAAACTTCCAGTTTTCACACAACACGTGTCAACCTTCAGTTGCCACGCTTCTAGTGCTAATTATATGTGTAATAACCCTTCTTTTTCAGTTATTGTAGTAATTGTCCATAGGACTGGCGACCGTAATTTTCCCCAAATCTCAAATATCTAATTACCGCTAGTTAATTGTTAACGTGACGACCGCACATTTACTTTATGTATTAACTTTACCCCTTTTCAAAATTAGTTTCCACCAGTTTCATTTGCATATTTCCTTTCATTTAGATGTAACCCTTTCCTCCCTCTTTACCGACATATTAACTTCGGTGACGATTGCTTTTCCCAAATTTCCATTAGGTACACGCGGTTTAATATTTCACTGTCATTAAGGTCGATAAGTGAGGGGGAGGTTACAACTTGTTGAGGGTGAATAGACTTCTCGGTCCTGAAATTGTGAGCCCTCCAAATGCGCCAGATTTACTTATTGACGAACCCATTCAACGAAAGTGGGCTTCGTCGCTAAACCAAACCATACATGCGCCCACTAATTCCCGTCATGCCTCGCGGCCAACCGTGCAGTTTGAACGAGCCAACGCAAACCGTTCAGAAGTGATGATGATTTTCTTTTATACATTTCAATAGTTGTCACCCGGTATGTTGAAGACTTATCGGAGACCTCTTGGGGAGTTTGGGGAGCCTGACAGATGTTGTACTGTGAAAAGATGCATTGCCACTATACAGTACGTTATCGAGTTTATGGAGTCCTGAGTAACGTGCCGCGTTCGTCAACACACCGAACGACGCTTCAAATGCCCGTCCGACCGACCTGATTTGGGTTTTGTGTGATTTTCCTAAACAGCTCCAAGCAAATACCTGCATGATTCCTTTGAAAAGGTCACGACCGATTTCCTTCTCAGCCTTACGGGTGTTCCAGGTCCGCCTGAAATGACCACTTTAAACTTGGAGTTTTCCTTCCTTTCTTTTGTATGTTTTTTGTACAATTACAGGAAATGAGCTACGATATAAAGTACATCAGTCGCTCTAAAAACGGCATGTTCCTAGTACTATGAACAATAGTGTTGTTGCTGTGGTGTTCATTAGTGTCCTTAAAATTAGTATTTAATTAATATGGAAACAATCGTAGAGCATTGTACAACGTGAGTTTACGTCAGAAAAGTACGTAAATAACTCGAAACTACTTTAAAACTGAACAAACGTAGAACATTATACAACGTCAGTTTACGTCAGACAAGTACGTAAATAGCTCGAAACTACTTTAAAACTGATAAACTGTGTAAACGTAATATTTCAAGTATTTCGTTAAGGCAGAAGGACGGAACTACCGCTAATAGAATCCAAAAATGCCAAACAAGTACGAAATAAGTCAATAAACCATAATACTTCCTCCCGTGAGCGTTGTGCATGAGCCTGACTGGAATAGAACCGTTCAGCACTTCAGCGGACAAAAATCGAGCTTTCGACTGAGTGGGGTATTGCTTAAGTATTCGGACAGACGACGTGTTACGTACTCAATACAGTGGAATGTGTTAAGTATTTAAGAGACTGGAACTGCATTCAGGAGAAAGTGGGGTTCAAATTCCCATCCAACTCTCGAAATTTGGGTTCTCGCGATGATCCTGTATCGAAGACCAGTACTCAGATGATTCACGTAAGTAGGACTACAGGAGGTTTTGTCCAGCTTACTCCAGTACGAGCTTCTGTATCGTCCCAAATGGGCTTCCGCTCTAAATTCCTGACGGTTCACATTATTGTTTAGCTATCCAGGTCTTTGATTCCCGGTGAAGGCCAGAATGGTCCCTTGTTCTGTGGCAGGTTATACGGCATCTATAGGGACTTCATCGACGCCACTCCTTTTGCAGTGAACACACAATGCGTAGTGGGGCAATCACACTGTTGTAGAAATAATTCAGAAGCCAACATCGCTTAAATACTGTTTACTTGATAACCGGTTTCAACACACTAGAGGTGCCATCATCGGATCTGTGAAGATGTAACGTGACAGGTTTGAGGGAGGACTTACATGAGTTACACTATATACATTACTATTAGTACGGTACCACATACCTGAATGTAGATTAACGTTTATAAACCATTTGGATATAACGATACATGAGGCAGACCAACTGATATAAGATCATTGTCACAAAAAATAAAAAAAACAATTGCTGTCATGGTCATTCTTTTTCATAAGATATGTAAAACTTGAGCAAGCAGTAAAGGAAACAAAAGAAAAATTCAGAATAGGTATTAAAATTCATGGAGAAGAAATAAAAACTTTGAGGTTCGCCGATGACATTGTAATTCTGTCAGAGACAGCAAATGACTTGGAAGAGCAGTTGAATGCAATGGACAGTGTCTTGAAAGGAGGATATAAGATGAACATCAACAAAAGCAAAACAAGGATAATGGAATTTAAAGTAGTAAAGGAGTTTTGCTATTTGGGGAGCAAAATAACTGATGATGGTCGAAGTAGAGAGGATATAAAATGTAGACTGGCAATGGCAAGGGAAGCGTTTCTCAAGAAGAGAAATTTGTTAACATCGAGTATAGATTTAAGTGTCAGGAAGTCATTGCTGAAAGTATTTGTATGGAGTGTAGCCATGTGTGGAAGTGAAACATGGACGATAAATAGTTTGGACAAGATGAGAATATAAGCTTTCGAAATGTGGTGCTACAGAAGAATGCTGAAGATTAGATGGGTAGATCACATAACTAATGAGGAAGTATTGAATAGGATTGGGGAGAAGAGAAGTTTGTGGCACAACTTGACCAGAAGAAGGGATCGGTTGGTAGGACATGTTCTGAGGCATCAAGGGATCACCAATTTAGTATTGGAGGGCAGCGTGGAGGGTAAAAATCGTAGAGGGAGGCCAAGAGATGAATACACTAAGCAGATTCAGAAGGATGTAGGTTGCAGTAGGTACTGGGAGATGAAAAAGCTTGCACAGGATAGAGTAGCATGGAGAGCTGCAACAAACCAGTCTCAGGACTGAAGACCACAACAACAACAACAACAACATGTAAAAGTGAAGTCAAAAGATGAAACTATTTGGTACATGACCGCTCCTCGACTAACAACGGTCGCCATCACACTGCCTCGCAGGTATACCTGCTGCGATTCTAGTGGTTGACAACCGCTGTCCAAGCAGTGCACACACAGTCCCACGGTACAACCAGTCAGTACTACTACGATACAAATTTACTATTGCTGCTAATCGAATACCCATGCAACGAACACTTTCGCATACACTTCCTGTACATACTATACATACTTTGCACACTATATATACTGTACTCGTGATTCTTGTGTCCAGAGTTGCTGTTGGACGCGCCACTCTCTCTGCTGGCGCGTCAAGGGAAGTCGCAGCAATGGCCGCCGTGCAGACAGACCATGGCACTCCGTACGTTGTGGCAATGTGGTTGTGGAGGCTTGTTTTGCAGCAACCGAGCCCGTTTCCCGACTCAAGGCCCGTTAAGCGGCTGTCGGCTCTGGACAGCCAGGTAAACAATATCTCTGTCCTCTCGGGTGCTAGTCGTTTTGGGCTGTCGGGGTCCAGCATGGGATTGAGTACGTCCAGCCTGAACTCATCCACTGTACATTCGCATAAGGGTCGTAGGATGCCGACGAACGTGAGCAAGCAATACCGCACAACGATAAACCACAGTCTCGAATGGCCGCGATCTTTCCACAGATACCCAGGATTAAAATGTGCTTCCTGGGTGATAAACTCTCCCGTTATATAAAGGATACAGACAGCCCTTGTGTTACCAACTTTCTCCTATTGCGCTGAAATGTCTGTCGTTTGAATATTCAGGCATGTAGTACAGTTCTTACCAGTTTGGCCTTAATTGCCTGGTGCCCTCGTGGTGCTGCGGTTTTAATGTGCGGGAGCGTGCACTGTGGTGACAAAAGACATAGGACAGAGATATGCACACAAACACAGATAGCGGCAGTATCACGTACACAAGGTACAAAAGGCCGGTACGCTGGCGAAGCTATCATTTGTACTCACAAGGGGAGGCCGCCAGTTGTGAAATTCAGATTCGATTCATACTGCGCATAATAATACGATTGGTGATTTTCTACAGCGTGGTGGTGCAGCGGTAAGCGCTCAGGTTTGTAATCCGAAGGTCGCCGGATCGAATCTCGCTCCATGCAACTTTTTTTTTTAGTATTTGTTTTTGTAATTTATATATATATATATATATATATATATATATATATATATATATATATATATATATAAATTCCCGGCAATCAGTTACAACAATTATGCATATAATAAGTTGTTGAAAGTCGTTTGTCGGGGAAAAACTGGCGACTTCGAACATCATTATGTTTTCCGCAAACAAAGTTGTATTTCACAAATGTTATTAATTGTCTTCATAATGTTCACCACGTATAGTTAACGGAAGACGTAGAAACGAATACGTATAGTGTAAGTCAAACGTTCGAATTAGAACAGAGACCCCACGAACACAAACTTGCTGGGGCAGGTATGAAAAATAAACTCCGTTACTTGCTCGTTACACTTGAAGGACAGATGTTGAATGGGCCGAAACGAGCCGCCCCATAACAGCGTAGTTGCCTGCTAACTTCGAAAGAATGTAGATGCGGTCCCTAGCGCAACTTATAACATCGTCGAAAATCAGTGCGGACGGGACAGCTGTGTTACACCCTGTTAAACAAACGGAAAAACGGAGGCGGTACAATTGGAGAGCGATCCGCCTTCACCAACATGCATAAGCAATTCATTAATAGTATATATATATATATATATATATATATATATATATATATATATGAATTGCAAAAAACTAATAATAAAAAAATATTGCATGGCGCGAGATTCGGTCCGGCGACCTTCGGATTACGAACCGCAGCGCTTACCGCTGCGCTATGACACTGTAGAAAATCATTACTCGTAGAGAGTATTTCATCGCAACGGTTTCTTTTAACTGTCGATTTTCTCGACAACGGCTGAGAAGTGCATCTTGGTGCTTTGCCACATTACACCTCTGGCCATGAGCTTTTATTATGCACAGTATGAATCGAATCTGAATTTCACAATTGGCGACCTCCCCTTGTCAGTCATATCAATCGGTTTCCGATGGGATTATAGCTGCACGACAGGCACTAACAGACTTTGAACGAGGAATGGAGCTATACGTGTGGAACATTCGATTTTGGAAATCATTAGGGAATTTGATATTCCGAGATCTACGTTGTCAAGAGTGTGCCGGGAATACCAAATTTCAGGTATTATCTCTCACGAATGGTTCAAATGGCTCTAAGTACTATGGGACTTAACATCTGAGGTCATCAGTCCCCTAGACTTGGAGCAACTTAAACGTAACTAAGGACATTACACACATCCATGCCCGAGGCAGGATTCGAACCTGCGACCATAGCAGCAGCGCGGTTCCGGACTGAAGCGCCTAGAAACGGAGAAGCAAGACTGCCTGAATAACAGCAGAAATCGATGTGGGATGTACGACGGCCGTATTCGTTAGGGCAGTGTGGCGAAATCGGGCGTTAACGGGATATGGCAACAGATGGCCGACGCGAGTGCCTTTGGTAACAACACGACATCGCCTCTTCTCGGCTCTTCACCATATCAGTTGGACGGAAGACGGCTGGAAAACCGTGGCCTGCTCAGATTAGTCCCGATTTCAGTTTGTAAGAGCTGATGTTAGGGTACGAGTGTGCTCAGATCCCACGGAGCCATGGACCCGAGTTGACAACAAGGCGCTGAGGAAGCTGGTGGTGCCTTCGTAATGGTGCCGGCTGTGTTTACACTACTGGCCATTAAAAATTGCTACACTATGAAGATGACGTGCTACAGACGCGAAATTTAACGGACAGGAAGAAGATGCTGTGATATGAAAATGATTAGCTTTTCAGAGCATTCACACAAGGTTGGCGCCGGTGGAGACACCTCCAACGTGCTGAGATGAGCAAAGTTTCCAACCGATTTCTTATACACAAACAGCAGTTGACGGGCGTTGCCTGGTGAAACGGTGTTGTGATGCCTCGTGTAAGGAGGAGAAATGCGTACCATCACGTTTCCGACTTTGATAAAAATCGGATTGTAGCTTGTCGCGATTGCGGTTTATCGTATCACGACATTTCTGCTCGCGTTGGTCGAAATCATGTGACTGTTAGCAGAATATGGAATGGGTGGGTTCAGGAGGGTAATACGGAACGCCGTGCTTGATCCCAACGGCCTCGTATCAATAGCAGTCGAGATGACAGGCATCTTATCCGCATGGCTGTAACGGATCGTGCAGCCACGTCTCGATCCCTGTGTCAACAGATGGGGACGTTTACAAGACAACAATCATCTGCACGAACAGTTCGACGACGTTTGCAGCAGCATGAACTATCAGCTCGGAGACCGTGTCTGCGGTTACCCTTGACGCTGCATCACAGACAGGAGCGCCTGCGATGGTGTACTCAGCGACGAACCTGGGTGCACGAATGTCAAAACGTTATTTTTTCGGATGAATCCAGGTTCTGTTTACAGCATCATGATGGTCGCTTCCGTGTTTGGCAACATCGCGGGGAACGCACATTGGAAGCGTGTATTCGTCATCGCCATACTGGCGTATCACCCGGTGTGATGGTACGGGGTGCCATTGGTTACACGTCTCGGCCACCTCTTGTTCGTATTGACGGCACTTTGAACAGTGGACGTTACATTTCAGATGTGTTACGACCCGTGGCTCTACCCTTCACTCGATCCCTGCGAAACCCTAAATTGCAGGAGGATAATGTAAGACCGCATGTTGCAGGTCCTGTACGGACCTTTCTGGATACAGAAAATGTTCGACTGCTGCCCTGGCCAGCACATTCTCCAGATCTCTCACCAACTGAAAACGTCTGGTCAATGGTGGCCGAGCAACTGGCTCGTCACAATACGCCAGTCACTACTCTTGATGAACTGTGGTATCGTGTTGAAGCTGCATGGGCAGCTGTACCTGTACATCCAAGCTCTGTATGACTCAATGCCCAGGCGTATCAAGGCCGTTATTGCGGCCAGAGGTGGTTGTTCTGGGTAGTGATTTCTCAGAGTCTATGCACCCAAATTGCGTGAAAATGTAATCACATGTCAGTTCTAGTATAATATATTTGCCCAATGAATACCCGTTTATCATCTGCATTTCTTCTTGGTGTAGCAATTTTAATGGCGAGTAGTGTACATGGAAACGACTGGGTCCTATGGTCCAGCTGGACTTTTCATTAACTGAAAATGGTTGCATTCAGCTAACTGGAGACCATTCGCAGCCACTCACGGATATCATATTCCCGAACAACGATGGAATCTGTATGGATGACCATGTGCCACGTCGCCAGGTCACTAGTTGTGGCGACTCATTGGAAGATCATTCCGGACAGTTACAGCGAATGATTGCGCTCTCCCCTCTCCCCGCCCCCTCCCCCACCACCACCCAACACTGAAGCTCTGATGTGAACGCTGTTGAACATTTATATGACACAATCGAGAGGTCAATTTGTGCACAAAATCCTGCACCCGCAACACTTTGGAGATTATTGACGGGTATAGAGGCAGTTTGACCCAGCATTTCAGCTGGGGACTTCGAACGACTTACTGAGTCCATGTTACGTCGAGGTGATGCCCTATGCAGGGCAACAGAATTTTCGATACGATATTAGGAAGTATCCCACGGCTTTAGCCACCTCAGTGTACCTTGTGCATGGGTGTGTGTGTTGTCGTTAGCGTAAGTTAGTTTAAGTGGTGTGTAGGAGGGTTAGGGACCGGTGACCTCAGCAGTTTGGTCCCTTAAGAATGCACACCCATTTGAACATTCGTACCTCGTGCTTGGTAGGATGTCATTCCGTGTGCGGTACGATGACGCGTAAGACGTTGTCGTTCGGACGGGCGGAGCTACCAGAGAACGGGGGAACCCTGAGGAGCTCGCTCTGCCCTCCGTGCCACGCCGCGCCCCTCTCCAGCGGCAGGCGCGGAACTAACGCGCCGCGGAGGACGGCAGAAGCAGAGGCAGAGCGGCCGCCGAGTGAGGCGCGGACAATGCGGCGACCGGCCGCCCACGCGGCCGCCACACGGCGCAGCAGCGCGGGCTGTGCACTGTGTTCCAGCAGGGCTGTGGCCGCCGAAACACGACGCCGTCCAGCGTACTACGCCCCTGAACATTCTAATGGCTAGCATTTCAGTGCAATACAACAAAGTTGGTAGCACAAACGCTATCTGTATCCTGTATATAATCGAAGATTACGTAGAGAGTTTATACTCCTAAAAACACATTTTAATCCATCTACATCTACATTGATACTCCGCAAGCCACCCAACGGTGTGTGGCGGAGGGCACTTTACGTGCCACTGTCATTACCTCCCTTTCCTGTTCCAGTCGCGTATGGTTCGCGGGAAGAACGACTGTCTGAAGGCCTCCGTGCGCGCTCTAATCTCTCTAATTTTACATTCGTGATCTCCTCGGGAGGTATAAGTAGGGGGAAGCAATATATTCGATACCTCATCCAGAAACGCACCCTCTCGAAACCTGGCGAGCAAGCTACAACGTGATGCAGAGCGCCTCTCTTGCAGAGTCTCCCACTTGAGTTTATTAAACATCTCCGTAACGCTATCACGGTTACCAAATAACCCTGTGACGAAACGCACCGCTCTTCTTTGGATCTTCTCTATCTCCTCCGTCAGACCGATCTGGTACGGATCCCACACTGATGAGCAATACTCAAGTATAGGTCGAACGAGTGTTTTGTAAGCCACCTCCTTTGTTGATGGACTACATTTTCTAAGCACTCTCCCAATGAATCTCAACCTGGTACCCGCCTTACCAACAATTAATTTTATATGATCATTCCACTTCAAATCGTTCCGCACGCATACTCCCAGATATTTTACAGAAGTAACTGCTACCAGTGTTTGTTCCGCTATCATATAATCATACAATAAAGGATCCTTCTTTCTATGTATTCGCAATACATTACATTTGTCTGTGTTAAGGGTCAGTTGCCACTCCCTGCACCAAGTGCCTATCCGCTGCAGATCTTCCTGCATTTCGCTACAATTTTCTAATGCTGCAACTTCTCTGTATACTACAGCATAATCCGCGAAAAGCCGCATGGAACTTCCGACACTATCTACTAAGTCATTTATATATATTGTGAAAAGCAATGGTCCCATAACACTCCCCTGTGGCACGCCAGAGGTTACTTTAACGTCTGTAGACGTCTCTCCATTGATAACAACATGCTGTGTTCTGTTTGCTAAAAACTCTTCAATCCAGCCACACAGCTGGTCTGATATTCCGTAGGCTCTTACTTTGTTTATCAGGCGACAGTGCGGAACTGTTGTTTCTGGAAAGACCACGGCCGTTCGAGGCTGTAGCTTATCGTTGAGCGGTGTTGCTTACTCACATTAGTCGGGAACTTACGACTGTCATACGAAAATGGACTCGATGGGTTCACCTTGGCCGTACTCAGTCCATGAAGAATCTCGACAGCCCCAAGCGACTAGCGCCAGAGAGGACAGACATACTGTCTCTCAATGGAGAGAAGCCTTCCGAAGTAAGAGTGATTTCAGGTGTGCCGCAGGGGAGTGTCGTAGGACCGTTGCTGTTCACATTATACATAAATGACCTTGTGGATAACATCGGAAGTTCACTGTGGCTTTTTGCAGATGACGCTGTCGTATATCGAGAGGTTGTAACAATCGAAAATTGTAATCAAATGCTGGAGGATCTGCAGCGAATTGACGCATGGTGCAGGGAATGGCAATTGAATCTCAATGTACACAAGTGTAATGTGGTGCGAATACACAGAAAGAAAGATCCCTTATCACTTAGCTACAAAATAGCAGGTCAGCAACTGGAAGCAGTAAATTCCATAAATTATCTGGGAGTACGTATTAGGAGTGATTTAAAATGGAATGATCATATAAAGTTGATCGTCGGTAAAGCAGATGCCACAGTGAGATTCATTGGAAGAATTCTAAGCAAATGCAATCCGAAAACAAAGGAAGTAGGTTACAGTACGCTTGTTCGCCCACTGCTTGAATACTGCTCAGCAGTGTGGGATCAGTACCAGATAGGGTTGATGGAAGAGATAGAGGAGATCCAACGGAGTGCAGCGCGCTTCGTTACAGGATCATTTAGTAGTCGCGAAAGTGTTGCGGAGATGATAGATAAACTCCAGTGGAAGACTCTGCAGGAGAGACGCTCGGTAGCTCGGTACGGGCTTTTGTTGAAGTTTCGAGAACATACCTTCACCGAAGAGTCAAGCAGTATATTGCTCCCTCCTACGTATATCTCGCGAAGACACCCATGAGGATAAAATCAGAGAGATTAGAGCGAACACGGAGGCATACCGACAATCCTTCTTTCCACGAACATACGAGACTGGAATAGAAGGGAGAACCGGTAGAGGTACTCAAGGTACCCTCCGCCACACATCGTCAGGTGGCTTGCGGAGTATGGATGTAGATGTAGATGTAGATGTACTTGGTTGTACAGCGTCGGACAGCCACTTAGTGGGCCTTGAGTCGGGAAACGGGCTGCCGGTGCGAGTGCCATCAACCATGGCGAACTGGGCACCATAGTTTGTATGAAACTCCCTGGCAGATTAAAACCGTGTGTCGGACCGAGACTCCAACTCGGGACCTTTACCTATCTTGGGGGACTGTTCCAGTCTCCAACAGACACACCGTTTTAAGCTGCCAGGAAGTTTCATATCGGCGCACGTTCTGCTGTAAAGTGAAAATTTCATTCAAATTTCTATCATTAACATTTTTGTCACTTCCTTTATTTGACCAGGTTTGTTGTAGATCTATCACCATGTGTACATTTCTTCTATAGGCATAATACATTACAACTGCACAGATTTTATCAGTGTTTTCATTTGTGTTACTGCTTGAATAGAAGAGATTAGAAGTTTTTGTTTCATAACATACAATTCCAAGTCATAGTCTTCATGTACAGCAGACTATTCAAAACAAAAATAATTGGTTTACTTTTTTTCTTAAAATATCATCAGTATGATCTACTGCATTGGATACGTAATTGACGTACAATTGATATTTTTTTTTTCAAATAACAGTGTTTAATCCTACGTATCTTGCTGAAATTTTCAGATCGTCCATCATGTACATTTCCCCTGAATAATAACATTTCTGCACCAGTTTGTCGTATACCTTTCTTTTCAATAATTCTAAATGAATTTTCAGCAGTTTTCTTGCTTTTGCTTTGTTGTAATTTTCCATACTAATATACTGCGCATTCTGGGGATAATATTTGATACGGTAGTTGGGGAGCATAAAAACAGTTTGATACGTGGTCTTGTAACTGTGTTGAAATTGATTTCCTGAAAATAAATCAGGTTTACTACGTTCAAAGATCTTCTTTCTCTTTTGTTTTTGTCTCACACCGCCTCACGCCACCAAGGCTAAGTAACCGATTCCGTACGATTAATTTAAGACATGGCCGCATGCCCTTCCTGTGCCCCCCGCGCAACCCCCCCCCCCTTCCCCCAATCATGATGGATTTTGGAGCTAGTCAGTAATTAAGATAGTTAAAGAAAAAGAAAATCTGGATGCTGAACTCCGACGGTAGAAGAGAAGGAACTGTAGGACAACAAGGATTCGGGGCAAGGAATGAAAGGGCAACTCGCATGCTAGAATTTTGCACAGAGCAACAGTTTGGTAGGTAGGAGACGAGATACTGGCAGAAGTATAGGTGTGAGGGCCGGGCGTGGGTCGTGCTTGGGTAGCTCAGATGGTAGAGTACTTGCCCGCGAAAGCAAAGGTCCTGAGTTCGAGTCTCGGTCTGGCACACAGTTTTAATCTGCCAGGAAGTTTCATTTCGTTTAATAATCATGTCAGGAGGCTGCATACGTGGTAGAGACCTGGAAGCACAGGAAGATTCCAGATGGTTGTTTACTGCCTGACAAAAAAAGGGGAAGAAACCAGAAGGGGAGCATAAACGAAATGTAACTTTACAGGTTGCTAAGGTATGTGATGTTATTGCAATGATTACGAACTCGAATCGAACTAATAATGAATCTGGCAGTATTCCCTTCGAGCCTGGATGCATACGCTGATTAGATTGGGAAGTGTCTCATAAGGCCATTGTATCCTCTCTTTAGGAAGCTTCTCCACAGCTGTTATAACTGCTCCTTGACGTACTGAAGATGGCAAATAGGAGTAATCTGCTGAATTACAGATCCATATCAGTTCTGGCGTAACATCAAGCTCCAGCACGTTGGCCTGGAACGTTACAGCAGAAAGGGCTGTGAGGTGGCGTCAGACGATGGTGCGCTGACCAGGACGACACCGCGACAGGAGCAGCCCCTAGAAGAAGAGAATACAAGCGCCGCCCCGCTTATCGCGGCTGCCCTACAAGACGAGCCCTTGTACTAATGCTTTAGCAGTGGCTTACGAACTGTTGTGTTTTGCTTGCATTGAAATTGTATATACCAAAGGACATTTATTATTTGCACGTCACCAACTACTTGCGACACCTCTTTGTGAAAACGCAAAGTTAAGTTTTGTTACTTTACTCACTGTTATAAACTCCATTAATAAGATTTGCTTCAATTGTTATCTACCCATTCGAGAAAACAGTTTCCTAGGCACCCTATATTAGACGACTGGGCCTGATACGACATGAGTTATACGGAGAACCCCGTGCCTCGCGGCCACGAAATTTTCTTTTGTGTTTTGCTGGCGCCTTAATTCTCTCTTGTCTATACTCTGCGGGGGTGTTTACTTGCTTTAACAGGCTATTATCCCTTTTTTTCCAATCAGTGTTTACAGGTGGACGTTGCAGAAATTTTCTTTGCTTTTGTGTTTATTTTTCTTGCTTGCCTTGTATGTTTCTTCTAGTCGTCTCTTCCAGCATGACCACCCCACGAATCCTACCCCTTGCTCAGGCGCCACAGCTGCCAACGTTACATGCAACACGGCTGATGTAGATGTTTCAGTTCCGGACTCAAAAAATACCTACACTGTTCGACATGGTGCAGCTGCCATCGACAATTGTAAAATAAACAGGTAACACATAGTTTGTAAATCCAATGAATGTGCTCTAAGTTATAATAAAAATCACATTATAATCTTAAATTTTTAAAACTAATTTGAATAAATAAAGAAACTCATCAGTCGGAAGAGGTTGCACGTGGCTTTGATGGCAGAAAACTCGTTGATCATATTTTCATAAAAAAAATGGTTCAAATGGCTCTGAGCACTATGCGACTTAACTTCTGAGGTCATCAGTCGCCTAGAACTTAGAACTAATTAAACCTAACTAACATAAGGACACCACACACATTCATGCCCGCGGCAGGATTCGAACCTGCGACCGTAGCGGTCGCTCGCCACCAGACTGTAGCCCCTAGAACCGCACGGCCACTCCGGCCGGCATATCTTCATAGTTTAGACGATTATCAGTTAGGAAGTCTGCTTCGATGTGAAGAAAGGACAAGGCGTTCATTCTCTCCGCAAACAACGTAGAACGTAGGTACAATTTCAGTCTTTTAAGAGTCGAAAACGAGCGTTCTGCTGAAAAATTCGTAAGTGCCATAAATAGAAATATTCTAACAGCAATGTCAACATTCGGAAACACGGACTGCAACTTCTCTTTTCGTAAAAATTTACTCATTTCGACTGATAAATCACTAATCTCAGAAGATTTCAAAAGTTCAGTGAAATGTACAAATTCACTACGGAAGGAACGCTCTAAATCTGTGTCATATGACACTTGGAGTTTTGCTGCACGTTCAGCAATACCGTCAGGTGAACTGTTCTTAAGGTTACTGAAAACTACGAAGGAATCCAACAGTGTTCTATAGCTTTCTTTCCTCCTCACTAATTCGGCGTAGAAGTTGTCGAGTACTGGGAAAAATCTTTAGACTCTAAATTCTCCCCTGCGAGTCAGAAGAACTCCTTCAAAGTCCGCTTCCATGTCATCATGAAGTTTGCCTTTTTGTGACCTTTTATAGGTGCGTTCATAGTTGGTATCAGTCGTAGTATTTATGTTCATAATAGTCGAACACGCCACGAATAGATGCAATAAATCCTACAAGTGGTTCATGTAATTCATGCACTGTTTTAGTATCAATATTTACACTCTGCAATTTCAGATTTACACTATTAAATCTACGGGGTATGCCCTTCCAAACTGTCATCATGAATACTGTTTCTAGTCTCCTGAGTTGATTCAATAAAGCTGAAGCCTCACTTCGCACAAGTGGTTTTCCAAACCTAGTATTGGCAATATGTGTGAGGGTATTGAAACGCCCTCCCAGTTTTCATATAGACTTACACACGCTTCCTCTCTTGGTGACCAAAGTGTTCCTGATAAACTTTTTACCGTTTTGCGTCCTGGTTTCATGAAAGAAAGAAGTGTAGAAGGAGAGAAAAAACTATAAAGGGTTTGCACTACATTGAAATATGATTGTTGTGGGTTGGCAAGAGAGCCAACCCGGTATACTAGAGGCAGCCGAAAGGCACGCGTTTTAGCTCACGCAGGCTGGCGTGAGGTCTGGAACAGGACAAGGAAATTAGACTTTAGCAAAAAAGGACGTAGCTGTCGGAATACTTAACTTTAATCCGTAAATGGTGAACGTCGCTCTTGACGGTACATGTTTTACAGTATCAATAGTAACTAGTAATGGCGCCTTGCTAGGTCGTAGCAAATGACGTAGCTGAAGGCTATGCTAACTATCGTCTCGGCAAATGAGAGCGTATTTTGTCAGTGAACCATCGCTAGCAAAGTCGGTTGTACCACTGGGGCGAGTGCTAGGAAGTCTCTCTAGACCTGCCGTGTAGCGGCGCTCGGTCTGCAATCACTGATAGTGGCGACACGCGGGTCCGACGTATACTAACGGACCGCGGCCGATTTAAAGGCTACCACCTAGCAAGTGTGGTGTCTGGCGGTGACACCACAATGATTATGCTTTCCGACAACAGCTTGCAGCACTAGTGCCAACGACATTCAAAGAATGTGCTGCACAAGGCACATAATGCGCTTTCCAATTTCTTTCTTCACTGCATGCCTGCAAACCAGTGTAGCTTCCTGACATATTGGTTGCGTTGTCACATGACTGGCTTCTACAGCCAGTAATATCAATGGAATTTGTAGACAGGACTTTTAGTAAGGCGTCAGCTAAGTTTTCGGACTTGTGTCCTGGGTTTGGTAAAAACAGAAGGAAACGTTCAACAGGGTCACCATTGTCGTTTACTCATCTTAATATGAAAGATAATTGATCAATATGTGAAATGTCCGCAGCAGAATCTTCTGTTATAGAGAAATATTTGGGCTTTTTTATTTCACTTATGATAGTTCTTTTTATTCGTTTAGGAATAACCTATATTATTTCATCACAGATTGTTGAAGAAACAGGGTGTATACGTGGGCAAAGAAAAAAAAATCGCGGATTTTTCCCGGATTTCCCGGTTAAAAATACACTTTCTCCCGGGTGAAAACACGCTTTTTTCGTGTTAAGTGACAGTTTATTTTCCCTTATAAATCCTTCGAATTGTTATGGTTTTATACACGGGTGTAGAATTTCCCGGCACTTTAGAAAACGAAACTCAGAGAAAAAGACACGTTTTGGAAATATCTTTGATGTGCAGCAACATGTACGCTGCGTATTTTCGTATTACGAAAGTATACATTGGAATTCCACCAAACATCGCATGATACTTTCCGAATCATTGAAAACGAGATTGCGATGCGCTTTTGTAAGCAAATCATAGCTCATGTCACGTGATCTCGCCAGCCGACGACAGCGGATATTCAGAGCATAGGACACGTGATGCAGTCGCCGGCCGGGGTGGCCGAGCGGTTCTAGGCACTACAATCTGGAACCGCGCGACCGCTACGGTCTCAGGTTCGAATCCTGCCTCGCGCATGGATGTGTGTGATGTCCTTAGGTTAGTTAGGTTTAAGTAGTTCTAAGTTCTAGGGGACTGATGACCTCAGTAGTTAAGTCCCATAGTGCTCAGAGCCACTTGAACCATTTGAACGTGATGCAGTCAGCCAACAGCAACATCACTGTTAAGTAGCACGAACACACAAACAGGGAAAATTAATAGTTTCAATTAATATATATAGTGTTGCTACAAGAAAAGCAAAGCTTTCACATATAATATTGGTCTCTAAGGTTAAGAAGCTGCAAGAGAAGCTAATATTTCGCATATAATGATGATATTTTTCGCGTGTTACACTTTGGGCAAGATATATCACACAAATTTGCCAGTAAATATTTTAATAATGACATAAATGTCTGATCTTGAGGGTTCGAAATTCTTAGAAATGGCTCGTCATCAAACAGTTAATTTTTAAATGAGAGTCAAACGACCTGTGATATAATAAATTCCTGGTACATTCTTGCACATAGTTCAACTTACGTAAAAGGATATTTACTTTGAAAGTAACGCTTTTCAAACCACTATTCGCGATATTTTCTCGCCACCTGTTAGAAATAGGTTCGTTTCAGCAGTTGTCAGAGAGCGCAGATAACAGGCGACACCGCTCTTGCACAGCTATCATCATGACGTAGGAATCCAGTATGTACGTACATGTAAAACATTGAAAGATCATACATTATGTCATAAAAGAAACAAGACATCAGAGGATACTCCAAGAATATCGTAATTTCGTGAACCACATTAAAATGTGCACATTTAAAGTGCATACTTAAAGTGCACATTCGTATTTCCAGATTCCCTTTGAAGTACACCTCGACCTGATATTAAACTTTTCAGTGTGGTTTACGGGATGTAAATTTTCTTGGAGCACCAGTACTGTATTATATGTTTGGTTCTTCATTATGGCATAATGCCATACGTGCTAGAAAACGAAAAAGTGCACTTGAAATGCAGCGAACAACTGAAACTAGCCAGTACTGTGGAATTAAACATTTCGTTTCAAATACATTGACTGCCTTTGCGGAAAAGGTTAATAAAAGTCAAATTTCTTTAGCAAACAGACAAAAATAGCTTCATTGTTCCGCAAGGCGATTAATGCTTGACAGTCAGAAAAGTGGAAGTAAAATAAAATCTGAAACTAATGACATATTTTAGCCTTCCGTAATTATGTGAATGTATTTTAATTCACTTGATAGCTCCCGGTCACAGATTTCAGTTTTGTTTTCATTTGATGTGAGAGCAAACGAAGGGGAAACAGCAGAATCACTAAATGTAAACACGGGTGGAGACTACCCACTATAACTGAAGGCTGCTCTGCGCATCAGCCGCGGATCTACGATATTTGCGAACTGGGTAAAAAAAAAAAAAAAAAAAAAAAAAAAAAAAAAAAAAAAAAAAAAACATGTGTTCGAGGAAATGTAAGATATATTATTTGAAATCATTCTTCTACTGCACGTCACTGTATTTCGCTCTGTGGAACTGAAACGTGTATGTTTTGTAATGGATGCCATCAAACTATATTCAGGAGAGTGGAAATTGAAATGTCGTGTGGTGCCTCTCCTGCTCACAGTCGGCTGGTTTGACAGCCTGTCCCTCTTTTTTTTAAAAAAATCTCACAATTAATGGCGGATGGGATTATTTGTAATCGGGAGAACAATAATTCTTCAGAAAATCTGAACTCTTTATTGCCTATTAGCTGATAACTTGCTGTTATGTGTGACATAATGTCAAATATAGGATACATAAAACCAATAAAGACAAGAGATAGGCAAGAAATTACAAATTTCTTCAATCCTAAGCTCCTAGCATTTTTTTCTCTCTAATCATGCTACAGCTATACATGGCGTGCTTTCCTTTCTGCGCAAGAATCTCATCAAAGTTCGTCAAACGTTTTGCTACATAAAAAATGGAAATGTTATCTAGTACTGAAAAAGCTGTTAACACAAATCATTCCCAAGACTGGTGTGGTTTCTCGATCTTATTACGTCTATTTTTTCGCTGTCTGCTAGATAAAACAAAATAGGCAGCAATTTAGCAACACACACCAAATAAAAGAAACTGTTTTGGTACAAATGGCCATTTTTATAATACGACAGATTACAATTCACTTAATAGCAATATCAAATGCCTATTAGGCCTACTACAAGCAAATAACTTTATGTTAGGAAATAGTTTCACATTTCGTTCATACGCATGAGATCGAAAAGTAGTATTACGAAATTTTTATATAAATTTGGAATCGTCTTATTCTTCCATAATTTGTGTGATGTCCCCGTTTCTTCTCCTTCCTCGTTCTAACAATCAATCTTGTCATCACCAATTCTGTAGCTATTCCTTCCATTGTCAAAATTTGTTCGCCGATTAACTTCTCTTACCCTGCCAGAATCACAGGTTTCGTTATCCCGCTGTTATTTTCCGGTTAGGCGTTGTTACGTGTTCGTACAACACGTTTCCTGCGTTACTTCCAGAATATAACTTTAGCGGCTGCTAGCCGGGGACTGTACTACTGGTCCTTGGTAATGTAGCGATCTGGCCAAAAATTTTCTGGCAAAATTTCATTTGCTTGGATACACCGAGAAGATAATACGTAATCTTTCTCACCTGTTATTCCTGTTAGTCGTTCATTTCCATTCTGGTAGGCTGAATCTATGGATTTCGCTAGCAATTATAAAAACAATGCTGATCATTCGCAAACCCAATCAACCACATAATCAGACAGTGATTGGCATTCATTCGTTCAGCTTTACTCCGCTCAGCTCGTATAGTATCGTCCCCTTTTGTCTGCGGAAAGTTTATTTCCAGATGCGACGAGGATTCTCCTGACAGAGACATCACGTACACTATGAATGCATTCAAAAATCAACTTCTGATTCATTCAGAAATAAACTTAAAATATGTTCAAAAACCTATAGTGAAGCGTTTCAAAGCGATATGAATAATCGATAGACAAACGCGCGCTGGATGCTGGGCGCTTTGTGAAACAAGTTTTCTCCCCACCAGAATATGAATTTGGCGCCCCCTTTCCCGGTAGCATCTAGCTGCTTGCTGCGACTGCTTGCACAGCCAACAGCCACATTCCTGCAGCCAGAAGCGGAAGAATCTACTACGCAATCGCGACTCAACTGCGCATGCGCATGAGCCCGCTCGTAACTGCTAAAACGAATCTATAAAGTAAACAGTTGTGACTTCACGCTCATCGGAGGCAATTTGTTGTTATGAAGCACAGTCTTCCTAAAGCCTTTGATACGTTTTGCAGTTGGCAGACGCCTGAATAAGTACTGTGTTCGTTGTATATGGCGCATTTCCTTTGCAATTTATTTTCGTTTTTTCACTCGTTTATGTTTTATTGTTGAAGTATTATTGTGCAGTAGCGGGGTACAGTAATATCCTTAGTTAGAGTATCGGTTCTTACCGGTCAAAATAACAAAAATTTAACGGAAAACTAAAACAATGACAAATTCCCGGAATTCTAAAAATATCCCGGGGTTTTTCCCGGTTTTCTCCCGGATGAAAAAATTCCCGGGTTTTTCCCGGATCTCCCGGTTGTCCCGGGTCGTATACACCCTGAGAAAGTTAACTTGTATGTCCCTGTCCTGGATTTCCACATCGTTCAATGTGCTCTGCGAGAAAAGGATCAAACTCGGCTATAAGTTCAAGAGACATCATAAATTGACCATTATGTAGTGAATGGAATATTTTAACGTGTCCACGTGAGGGAAGTCCACGACTTGTTAGCTTCTTCACTACTGCAAACACCCTTTTCAACACATTGCGCCAGAACATTTTTTCTGTCTCAACATATGACTTGAAATGGCTATCTATTGTTCCAGGTGATTTTTATCTTATTAAGAGTGATAACTCATAATTTATGTGTTCAAGTGGATTCTCATGATGAGATAAAATGTTAGAAATATTTTTCCAATCTGCAATGCCGTTAGTAGCAATCGCGGCCTTACTTCCGAACAATTCTCATGGCGCACAAAAAACAGCAGCGGTGCTACAGGAGTATATTAGAAAATCACACAATGTTGATTCACCATTTAAATGTTAAGGGTAAAATACATTTTTATTCAAATATCTGCTTTTCTCGCCTATTGATTTTCTTGAATTAGAAAAAAATCGCCGTTACACTTTTGATTAGTGCCACGTTTGCTGATTCATTGACACACCATTCTGCAGGATCATCACTAACGAGGCTATTTCTTTTTGTGATGTCCGACCCGACACTTAGTTTTTCGTGAAACTCGGAATCAAGAACAATTTGCTTTTCTTCATTTTTAGCTTTTGTTTCGTCTGTATTTACTTCTTTTACAACAGCTGCAGTCCCAGAAATATCATCCGCACTACTTGAACTCGAAGTCGAACCAGCAACATTTTTTGGGAAAAATTTATCTACTCTGGCAAGCGGTTTTAGATCATTGGCTTCTCGTTCTCGCTTTTCCTTCGATAATTTCCGAAATGCCGCCCCACTTAATTTTGCACGTTTGCTTTTTTCACTGTTATTCATGTTAAGGTACGTACAAAATTGTCAACCAACAGTCAAAATAAAAGAAACAAATTGTAAAAAGAAAAAAAAAGACTGTATCCAGTTCCAATCGTACTACGCCGCACATGAGCACAAAACTTTTTATTTTAAACACGGCACACGAGAACAAAGATTTTTCCTTTAAACACGGAGCGATAAACTGACCAGCCCGGATTACTCGACGTAACTGTGCTACGAAAGAACGACAATGCAGAATTATTTTTATTTCATTGTCGGCTGTTTCTCTGTTGTCAGTGAACAGTAGAAGCACACCTGCCGGCTGGAGTTCGTCTCGTAAAATAAAACGGGACAGTCCCTTTTTTGGCTTCTGTTTCCCTCGTCGTCGGCATTTTAGTTGGGACGCAAATATATTCTGAATATTCTTGACACTGTCATTCTAATTTAAAAAGCAAATAATTTTGCAGTTCCTTGCAGTCAGGTGTGCTGGATCAACTCTTATCCCACTTATTATTATAACATTTTAGCGGTTTCTGTGGGCAGAGAAGACTGACTACAAAGTTTAAGTAGTCTTGTTGGCAGTTGAAGTGGTGTGCTGCCATCATTTGTGTGAACACCGCTGTTATGTCCACACTCAAATGTACTTTTTGTTCCAATATAAAATAAAACAACCTTTCCCCGAAGAAAAAAAGCTTGGTTAAGATGTTTAGTATAAAATTTGCAATGCCATGTACAAGTACTATTCGATTGCACAGAGTGGGAACTTTGATATCGTGCAGGCTGGAACACAGTAAATGAAGCAAACGAAACTTGGTTTCTTCTTATATTTTCGCCAAAAAAAGTAACCAAGTAAATAAATAAATAAATAAAATTTTTAACTGTTGTGAAGTGTATTTCACACATTATTAGATATTCTGCTTGTGTTCTTTTTCGTATAAACATGTGTTTAAAAATGTAAAACATTCGCAGTATCAACATGTTTTGTTAAACAGGTGTCATTAAATCAAAGCTCAGATATTGAAGACCACAGAGCTTTCACATTAATTACTGTAATGGAGGGCTGACTTGATACAAGAAATTTAACTAGAGTCGAATTTTACATACTGAGGCACCCACATGTCACAGTATTTAAGAAACTGCCGACTAGTTTATCACAGCTTTTCAGGGGTCCCGGTATTTTCATTGGGAAAATATTGTAGGGTTATTCTCGGAATAAGAACGTCTCAAACATTGTATTGTAGATTGCGTCCTGACAGCTTACTTCAAAATAGTTTGAATAATAATCATGAAGATGGTACCAGACAGAAACCCATTCAGTCACCAAGCAAAATTTCGAAGGTTGTACCGTCGAAATCATTCTTAAGGCTTATTTAAACTAGCAAGGTGTTAAACAAAAAATTTTTGTCGTTTGTAAGCGCAGTTATTTTAAAACGTAAAAGGTTAAAATGAGTACAGAGCAAGGTGTCGCCCATAGGCCCGTGCCTAGTGGGGGTATATGTAAATCCGCCACTGATCACAGCTCGTATTCGTTACATATTACATTTAGTTTTGCGTAGATCATTTCATAACAGCATTTCAAAGAAGATCGAACATACGTTGAAATTTTTGCATACTCAAGTAAAAAGAGGATCACGTAGCAACAGTAATAACATAAACAGCAGTTACAGTTCATATTACAGAACAAAAAAAAAACAAGAACACTGTAAACCGTCAAAGGTATACGTAAAAAGCAAAAGAAAACAAAAGAAAAAAAGAAGGAAAAATTTATTACTCGTAATTTGGAATATTTTTCATAAGAGATAGCAAAGAATTTGGAACAGCAGTTGAACAGAATGGATAGTGTCTCAGAAAGAAGGTATAAGATGAGAATCAACAAAAGTAAAAAAAAGAACTATGGAACAAAATATATTCGAGTTTGATCAGGAGCCTGCAGGGATTAGATTAGGAAATGAAACACTAAAAGCTATGTACGAGATTTGGCGTTTGGGCGGCGAAATAACTGATGATGGCGAAATCAGAGACGATATGAAATGCAAGCTGGATATAGAAAGAAAAGTACGTCGAAAATGAGGAATTTTTTAACATCGGATGTAAATGTGTTAGGAAGTATTTTAGGAAGGTATTTGTCTGGAGTGTAGCATTGTACGAAAGTGAAACGTGGGTGATCATCAGTTCAGACAAGAGAATAGGAGAGTTTGAAATTTGGTGCTGTAGAACAATGCTGAAGATGAGATGGGAAGATTGCGTAACTAATAGGGAGGTACTGAATCTAATAGGAAAGAACAGAAATTTATGGCAGAAACTGACTAAAAGAGACGACTGGTTGATAGGAAACATCCCGAGGCGTCAAGGAATCATCGAGGAAACTGCGAGAGGTCAAAATTGTAGACGGAGGCCAATATACGACTACAGTAAGCAGACAGAAATCGATGTAGGTTGCAGTTTGTATTCGGTAATGAAGAGGCTTGCACGGGGTAGGCTGGCGTGGAGTCCTGCACTGCACCAGTCTTTGTACCGAAGACCACAGCAACAAAAACAACAACATTGACAACAGAACTGTGTTCCAGTATTATGAAAACGATGTATTGACACATAAGCTGCATAGACTGACTGTTCACACGAAGCAGTGAGTGCTGTCGACAGGGATCTCAAGTTTATTTCACATTTATAGATTTTCAGAGGGCAATTAACAACGTTAAACGTAAGCGACTTTCGATCGAGCTATGTGCATATGGACTGTCATCTCATTTGTGAGATTGGATTTATTGTTTGCTACCAGGAGGCGTGCAGTTTCTTGACAAATAACGGGAAGTCATCGAGTAAAGCCAGAGTTATATATGGTATTTCTCGAGGAAGCGTTACAGGCCCCCTGCTGTCTGTGTCTATGCAAACGACTTAGAAGACAATTTGAGCAGGTCTCTTAGACTGTTTGCAGGTGATGCCGAAGTTGACGGTCTTGTGAAATCATCAGAGTATCAAAAGGAATTAGAAAGCGATTTACATGAGATATCTACCTCATGCATAAAGTGGCAATTGACTGTGAAAAGTCAAAGGTGTGATGTCTCAACGCAAGTGTTAGAAAAAGAATTTAAATTTAAGTTACAACATATGTCACACACGGATTTAAATGTTGTCAATTTATCTAAACATCTATTACTGTTATGAACTACTTCAGTTGGAACTATTACGCTGGAAATTTTGGGAGGGAGACGAAAGAAAAACTACTTTATTTTGGCAGAACATTTATCAAGTGCAACTAATGTGCTGAGTAGACTGCCCAATCTACGCTTGACCACCCTCTTCTCGAATATTTCTCTGCGGGTACGGGATACTAACCAGGTAGGATTGATGGATAAACGAGTTGCTTGGTAGTCATTAAGATAAAGGCGTTTTTCGTTGCGCCGAGATCTTTTCACGAAATTTGAATAAGCAACTTTCTTCTACGAGTGCTGAAATATTTTTTTTTATTCCCGCCTACAAAGGGAGAAATAACATTTGCATTATAGTACGCAAGCGGTGAGTGTTTCTAGTACCAATAACTGATTCCACATTCCCTGTTCCGCTGGCGGATGGTGCGAGGGAAGAATGGTTGTCGGTAAACCTCTGTATTGGCTCTAATTTATCCAACTTTCTCGTCGTGATCATTTCGCGAGATGTATGTGGAAGGAACTAATATCCTGTGCGAATCTTCCCGGAAAGTGTTCACTCGAAATTCCATTAGTAAGGCTCTGTGTGATCCACAAAGCCTCTCCTGTAACGTCTGCAGCTGGAGTCTGTTGAGCATTTACGTAACGCTCTCGCGCCGACTAAACGATCCCGTGACGAAACGCGCCGCTCTACGTTGGATCTTCTCTATGTCTTCTGTCAGTTCTACTTGGTAGTCCGCCCCCGGTAGCTGAGTGATCAGCGCGACAGAATGTCAGTCCTAAGGGCCGGGGTTCGATTCCCGGCTGGGTAGAAGATTTTCTCCGCTCAGGGAATGGGTGTTGTGTTGTCCTAACCATCATCACTTCACCCCCATCAGCGTGCAAGTCGCCGAAGTGGCGTAAAATCGAAAGACTTGCACCCGGCGAACGGTCTCCCCGACGGGAGGCCCTAGTCACACGGCATCTCTCCCTCAGTCCTACTTGGTAAGGGTTCCAGATTGATGAACAATACTCAAAAATCCGTCAAACAAGAGCCTTGTAAGCCACTTGCTTCGTGGATGGCCAGCCGGAGTGGCCGAGCGATTCTAAGCGCTACAGTCTGGAACGCGCGACCACTACGGTCGCAGGTTCGAACCCTGCCTCGGGCATGGATGTGTGTGATGTCCTTAGGCTAGTTAGGTTTAAGTAGTTCTAGGGGACTGATGACCTCAGAAGTTAAGTATCATAGTGCTCAGAGCCATTTGAACCATTTGAACCTTCCTGGATGTGTTACATTTCCTTAATATTCTTCCTATGAATCTCAGTCTGGCATCTGTATTTCCCGTTAGCCATTCCACTTAAAGTCACTGTGAAGTTACTCTCAGATATTTTACCATAGACATTGCTTCCAGAAATTTGTCGTCAATGGTGTAATTGTATAGTAGTGGATCCCTTTTACTACGTACGCGCAATATGTTACATTTGTTTACTTTCAGGGACAACTGCAAGAGCCTGACCCATTCATCAGTCCTCTGCAGGTCATTATGCGAATCGATGTTGTCTTCTGGCATAGCTACTTTCTTATAGGCAACCGTATCATCTGCGAATTGCCTGAAAGAGCTTTCTACATTTTCTACCACATCATTTATGTACGTAATAAATATTATCGGTCCTCACACTTCTTTGAGATACTCCGGAGACTGCTTTTATATCTGCGATTTTGTTCGTTACTAGCAACGTATTGAGTTCTGACTGTAAGGGAGCCTTACATTCAGTCGCAAATCTGGTCTGAGACGTGGTAAGCTTGTTGTTTCTTTTTTTTTCACTAAATGGCGGTGTGGAATGGTGTCAAATGCCTTCCTGGACTGAAGGAACACGGGATCAAGCTGAGCACCGTTGCCTACAGCGGTATGTAAGTCATGGAGGAACAGAACGAACTGTCTCGCAAGATCTGTGTTTGCGGAATACATGTTCGGTGACAGGAGGAACAAGACTTTTCGTCAGCTGAATACAGGGTTTATAGATGAGATTTTCATTGTGCAAAAACATCATAATTCTTGAGCGTAAATCGTGTTCCACAATTCTACATCAGTTGACGTCAACTATATACGCGTAAAATTATGTGCATCTCTCCTATGACCCGTGTTGAAAACAGGGTTGACGCCCTTTTCCCCCGGTTTTTAGGTACCCTTCGTTGCTTGTTGATCTACGATAAACTGATGGTAGAAGGGGAGAAAGTTATTTCGCGTTATCTTTGGAAAATCTCACACGAATTAACAATGAAAGCGTAGGCCAGTTGTGGCACGAATTCAAAGAAATACTATCAGCAGCAACTGAGAGACTTACACCAAATAAATTAACAAACAGCTGATCCTCCTTGATACACAAAACGGGACAGAACGCTGTTGCAGAAACAACAAAAAAAGAATGCCAAATTTGAAGGTATGCAAAGTCTCCAAGACTGTCGATCTTTTGCATAACCTCGAAATTTAACGCGCACTTCAATGCGAGATGCTTATAATAGTTTCCACAACGAAACTTTGTCTCAAAACCTGGCAGAAAATCGAAAGAGACTATGCTCGTAGGTGAAGTATGCTAACGGCAAGACACAATCAATACCTTCTCAGCGCGATAGCAATGGAGATACAATCAAAGACATTGCTGTCAAAGCAGAGTTACTAAACAGAGCCTTCCGAAATGTCTTCACAAAAGAAGACGATGTAAATATTCCAGAATTTGAATCAAGAGCAGCTGCCAACATGAGTAACGTAGAAGTAGACATCCTCGGAGTAGTGAAGCAACTTAAATCACTTAATAGAAGCAAGTCTTCTGGTCCAGGCTGTGTACCAATCAGGTTCCTTTCACAGTACGCTCATGCAATACTGCTTGCTTAACAATCGTATTCAACAGTTCGCTCGACGAAAGATCCCTGCCCAAAGACTGCGAAGTCGCACAGGTCGGACCAATATTCAAGAAAGGTAGCAGGAGTAATCCACTAAATTACAGGCCCATATCGTCGATATGCAGCAGCATTTTGGAACACATATTGTGTTCGAACATTAGCAATTAGCTCGAAGAAAACGGTCTACTGACACACTGTCAACACGGATTTAGAAAACATCATTCTTGTGAAACACAACTAGCTTTCTATTCGCACGAAGTGTTGAGCGCTATCGACGAGGCATTTCAAATTGATTCCGTATTTTTTAATTTCCGGAACGCTTTTGACACTGTACCACACAAGCGGCTTGTAGTGAAATTACGCGCCTATGGAATATCGGCCCAGCTATGTGACTGGAGTGTTGATTTCCTGTGAAATAGGTCACAGTTCGTGTTAACTGACAGAAAGTCATCGAGTACAACAGAAGTGATTTCTGTCGTTCCCCAAGGTAGTGTTACAGGCTCTTTGCTGTTACTTACCTACATAAAAGATTTCGGAGACAATATGAGCAGCAGGCTTAGAATGTCATTTACCGACTAGTAAAAGCATCTGAAGATCAAAACAAATTGCAAAATGATTTAGAAAACATAGCTTTGTGGTGCGAAAATTGGCAATTGACCCTAAATAGCGAAAAATGTGAGGTCATCCACATGAGTGCTAAAAGGAATCCGTTAAACTTCGGTTACACGATAAATCAGTGAACTCTAAAGGCCGTAAATTCAACAAAATACCTAGGAATTACAGTTACGAACAACTTAAATTGAAAGGAACCCATAAAATGTTGTGGGGAAATCTAACCAAAGAGTGCGTATTTTTGAGACGACACTTAGGAAATGTAACAATTATACTAAGAAGTCTGCCTACGCTATACTTGTCCGTCCTCTTTTAGAATATTGCTGCGCAGTGTGGGAGCCTTACCACATAGGATTGGCCGAGTACATCGGAAAAGTTCAAAGAAGGGCAGGACGTTTTGTATTATGAAGAAAGAGGGGAGAGAGTGTCACGGACATGATACAGAATTTGCGTTGGACATCATTAAAACAAAGGAGTTTTTCGTTGTGGAGTAATCTTCTGATGAAATTCCAATCACCAACTTCGTCCTTTGAATGCGAACATATTTTGTTGACGCCGACCTACATAGCGAAAAACGATCACCGTGATAAAATGAGGGAAATATGATTTCGTACAGAAAGATATAGGTTTTCGTTCTTTCCGTACACTATGCGACATTGGAATAATAGAGAATTGTGAAAGTGGTTCGATGAACCGTCTGCCAGGCACTTACATATGATTTGCAGAGCATGCATGTTGATTAGATGTAGATGTAGAATCTCATCTGATCTTGATTCCTTTCCACTACTAAGCGACTGTAGTTGCTTTTCTATTCCGAGATCAGTTATGTCACTGTAACTTATCAAAATAAAGTAAGAAAAATCGATTTTCGCACGGAAGTATTTAAGTGTTCGTCTTTCCCTCTTACTATTCGAGATTACGACGGTATAATGGTAGTCTAAAACGTGTTTCACGAACTCTCTTGCAAACACTATATAAGTGTGAGTTACAGTGTAGGATGAGGATGTAAATGTAGTCGTTTCAGTGGTGGAAGGGGTGGACTGTGCGGATTGTCCCAGCGGAGTTTCGAGGCCTCCCTTTGGCATGGGTGTGTGTGTTTCACCTTAGGATAATTTAGGTTACGTAGTGTGTAAGATTAGGAACTGATGACCTTAACAGTTAAGTCCCATAAGATTTCACACACATTTTTTTTTGGTGGAAGGGGGGGGGGGGGGGCGTGTGTTTGGGCCAGAGAATAACACTTCGCAATTTCCTACAGGTACCACTATTTTTGTACTGGATGGAGAGTTGCTTAACCCAAAAAACACTTGTGCATATGTTTCAAACTGAAGACATCAGCTTTTAGATCCTGCGTTCAACTGCTGAAGTATTCCCAAACGTTGTGCTGTAATAATGTGCATGGGAGTGAGATGCTGTCATCTGTCCGACAACTAGGTGATCTCGTGTGACAGGTTTCATTCCAGCCAGTCACAAATTCACACTACCCTTTCCGCAAGGTAAAAGTTTCTGTCTCAGCTGCAGTTCAACAACATTCACAGTTGTGCGTGTAAACAACGTCAGTAGCACCAACTGAATATGACTGAATTGCTTTCCTCGGACACAGTGATTGGGAAGGTGGAGGTCCCCGTTTCGGTTGGCAGCGACAAGGAGGAGCCGGCCAGAGGAAGCGCGGGCCGCGCTGGGAACGAGGCGCGGTCGAGGACGAGGACCAGGCACGCTCTATTGCTTGATTGTTCGGCATTATTAATAGTAATTGGCCGCGCGGTCACCACAGTCATTGGATCGCTCCTCAACATCACTTGTGCCAGCCAGCTAGGTGACACGCCGCGCAATGGGGCCCCGGCGGCCGCCCGCCGTGTTGGTACAGCGCGGCCATCCAGCGGAAGAGATGTGCGCTCGCTCTGTCCCTCCTCTCGCGACGAGGACTGCCAGGCGCTCAAACGCGCCGCCAAGCTGCAGGGAAGCAGAGTCGTTGAGCTGCAATGGACTCTGCAAGCACAACGGATACGACTGCAGTCGTATTTTCCCTTAGGGAATTGAAGCTTCATGTCAGTAGGTGTGAAGAAGTTCACGCAGTAATCAAGGTGAAAACTGTGCGGGTTTTACAGCCCTTGCGTCTACATTCTTTTTTCGAGGAAAACAGTATGTTTAAAAGAGGATTACCCCTATTTTACAAGACTACATTGGGGCAAATTATTGCAGATTTCGCCGGCCGTGGTGGCCGAGGGGTTCTAGGCGGTCCAGTCCGGAACCGCGCTGCTGCTACTGTCGCAGGTTCGAATCCTGCCTCGGGCATGGTTGTTTGTGATGTCCTTAGGTTTAAGTAGTTCTAAGTCTAGGGGACTGATGACCTGAGAAGTTGAGTCCCATAGTGCTCAGAGCCATTGCAGATTTCCGGTCTTCAGCTAGTGTTCCAGTTTCCCAGATCATTGTGATAAGGTTATAAATTTCTTCGTGTAATTTGTTTCTACCCTCTTTTAACATCTCGGCTGATATCTGCTCTTCACCTGCAGGCTTGTTGTTTTTCAGCTTTTCAGTGGTGTCACCCACTTCCTGTTCTGTGATGCTGTATTCCTCAGTGATTTCCTGTCAGAAAGGTCACAGTTCGTAGTAATAGACGGAAAGTCATCGAGTAAAACAGAAGTAATAGCCGGAATTCCCCAAGAAAGTGTTATAGGCCCTCTATTGTTCCTGATCTATATTAACGACATAGGACACAATCTGTTCCCGGGTTCGATTCCCGGCGGGGTCAGGGATTTTCTCTGCCTCGTGATGACTGGGTGTTGTGTGATGTCCTTAGGTTCGTTAGGTTTAAGTAGTTCTAAGTTCTAGGGCACTGATGACCATAGATGTTAGGTCCCATAGTGCTCAGAGCCATGTGAACCATTTTTGACACAATCTGAGTAGCCCACTCAAATTGTTTGCAAATGGCTCTGAGCACTGAGGTCATCAGTCCCCTAGAACTTAGAACTACTTAAACCTAACTAACCTAAGGACGTCACACATATCCGTGCCCGAGGCAGGATTCGAACCTGCGACCGTAGCAGTAGCTCGGCTCCAGACTGAAGCGCCTAGAACCGCACGGCCACACTGGCCGGCTACATTGTTTGCAGATGATGCTGTCATTTACCGCTTGTAAAGTCATCAGATGGCAAAAACGAATTGCAAAATCATTTAGATAAGATATCTGTATGATGCGAAAAGTGGCAGTTGAACCTGAATAAAGAAAAGTATGAAGTTATTCACCTGAGTACTAAAAGAAATCTGCTAAACTTCGATTACGTGATAAGTCACACAAATCTGAAGGCTGTAAATTCAACTAAATAGCGATTACAATTACAAAAAAAAAAAATGGCTCTGAGCACTATGGGACTCAACTGCTGTGGTCATAAGTCACCTAGAACTTAGAACTACTTAAACCTAACTAACCTAAGGACATCACACACATCCATGCCCGAGGCAGGATTCGAACCTGCGACCGTAGCGGTAGTGCGGTTCCAGACTGTAGCGCCTTTAACCGCTCGGCTACTCCGGCCGGCTTACAATTACAAATAACATGAATTGGAACGACCACATAGATAATGTTGTGGATAGAGCAAACCAAAGACAGCGATTCATTGGCAAAACACTTAGGAGGTGCAACAGTCTGTTCAGAAGAATGGAAAATCTTGTAGAAGCCGACCTCGAGGAAGACCAGCCCGAATTTCGGAGAGGTGCAGAAACTCGGCGTCCAATACTGGCTATACGACTTATCTTAAGAGACACGTTAGCATATATAGACTTAGAGAGAGCTTTTGACAGAGTTGACGAGAATCTTCTCGAATTCTGAATGTAGCAGCAGTAAAATATAGGGAGCGAAAGACTATTTACAACTTGCGGAGAAACCAGACGCCAGTTATAAGAGTCGAGGGGCATGAAAGAGAAGCATTCTTGAGAAGGGGGTGAGACAGGCTTGTAATCGATAGGCAATCCTATTCTATCAGTACACTGAGCAAGCAGTGAAGGGAAGAAAAGAAAAATTTCGAGTATGTCAAGTCAGGTCCATGTGGAAGAAAAAAAAACTTCGAGTTTTGCTGATGACGTTGTAATTCTGTCAGAGAGCAAAGGATTTGGAAGAGAAGTTGAGTGGAATAGACAGTGTCTTGAAAGGAGAATATCGAATGAACATCAACAAAAGCAAAACAAGGGCAATGGAGTGTGGTCGATTTAAATAAAGTGATGCTGAGGGAAACAAATTAGGAAACGAGACACTTAAAGTAGCAGATGAGTTTTCTTATTTCGGCAGAAAAATAACTGATGACCTCCAAATATGGGAGGATATAAAATTTAGACTGGCAATGGGGAGAAAATCATTTATGAGGAAGAGAAATTTTTTAATATCGGATATAGACTTAAGTGTTAGGAAGTCTTTTCTGAAAGTATTTGCCTGGAGCGTAGCCATGTATGGGAGTGAAACACGGGCTATAACCATTTTAGACAAGAAGAGACTAGAAGGTTTTGACTTATGGTGCTATAGTAAATTGCTGAAGATTAGGCGGGTAGATCACGTAACTAATGGGGAGATACTAGTAGAATTGGGAAACAAATACAACTAGAATAAAAGAAGGGATCGGTTAGTGGGACACATACTGAGACATCAAGGTATCACTACATTAGTATTGGTGGGAAGTATGGGCGGTAAAAATTGTAGAGGGAGGACAACAAATGAATAGAGTAAGCAGATTTAGAAAGTTTTGGTTGCAATAGTTATTGAGAGATGAAGAGACTGACACAGGAGAGAGTAGCGTGGAGACCTACATCAAATCAGTCTTCGGACTGAAGACAGCAGCAACGAAGGACAACAATATCTACATTATTTGCTCTAATTTTAGTAACACGTAGTATCAATATATATACCCTGATTAGCCAGAAAATTATCACTGTGGACCTACTATCGATATAAACCTGTCCAGGCAATAGCAGCGCCACCTGGCGAGGAATGGCTCAATAACGAATACAGAAAATGGAAGAGTACGTTTCATTGAGAGAACATTAGAAAACTGTAGTTTACGCTCGAAAGAAACTCTCTGTAAATTGCGTATGCGACTTGCACTAAAATACTGCTGAAGCGTGTAAGGTCCGTATAAGGCTGAACTAACAGGGTTCAGTAAACATCCAAAGTAGTCTTTACAAATAAAGGAAGCTTTACAAAGCTGCTCATGAATCTGAATGGTGGAAGAAAGATGCCCCTATTTTGCCATAACACGCTTAGCGATTTCGAGAATATGTTTTTCATGGATGAATCTGAGTCTTTTCTTTAATCTTTTACGTACGCCTTACGTGGGATGACGAAAGTGAAATTAACTTACGCTAAGAAATACGAGATTTCTTGCTGTGCTCCGCAGGAAATTAACCACACGCGAAGAAATCTTAGCATGTGACGCAATGAAAATCAGCATTTCCAAAACATCTGCAGAGATTTTCTACTAGTGTGAAATCTCCCCTCCTCTCCCCCAAATCCATTGCTCCAAATTATTTTATGTTGGAGCTACCGAAATATAGACGGTGATTGTTTTCTACGTATTCTGACAATATGAGACTAAGTAACGAAAAAAAAAACACGGAAGTACAATATTTGTCTCCTTAAAAACAAAATCGTATTCAAAATGGGCAAGCCAAGTTAAAAAGGATTTACAGGAAGCTGAAATTTCATTTCATGACATTCAGGATCGAGAAGTTTTCAGAGAAAAAGTCAGAATTACTAAAAAAACTTATTTCCCTTACTACGCCAGTTCCACGTCCTGCATGCAAATGGTCAAACCAGAGAAAAGAAGCACGGTCAGCGAAAATGAAAATCTACTGGCAAAAGAGGAAAACACAATCAGGGAAGAGATAAAAATCGTCGTGGTCCATAGCAGGTCGAAACGATAGAAAAATAAGAAAAGTCTCCTTTATTCTTAAATTACCGACGCTTGCATAAGAGGTGGGGTGATAGCTTTTGCGTTTCATACTGTTTCAATAATTTAAATGGATTGTTCTCATGTAATGCAAAATGAATATACTGCCAACACAGGAGACATGAAATGTTTGGTTCGATTCAACTTTTCTCGCAGATGCGTAAAAAATGTTTCAAATTTAAATATATATTGCAAGAATCAGCAACTTGGTTTAGGTTTCCCCATATACTGGAGAGAGCTGTAGGTCTACATGTTCTTTAGGTTACCGCAAAAGGGACGTTCAAAACCTAACTATAACGAGAGAAATTTCAGTAAAGTAGATGTAAAGTACTTATTATATGAAAGGATAATACAAATTTAGATTTTAGCTACTGCATTTTTTTTTATGTGTATGCCTAGTGGTACTCGTGTGTTGTGATGGCTCAGTTCTTGACATAAAATGCAAATGAAATATCTCTTACTACATTGGCGTCTCAGTATCACGAGTTATTTTCTATAAGGAAGACACTTTAATGAAGCCACTTGCGCTTGACGTACAGTGCCTTTATAAGTTTTGGGACAAACAGAATACTTTACTTTGAGAAATAACAGATAAACAGTTAAACGAATTATGTTCGTAATTCCAACAGAGAGAATCATATTCACAGAGCAATAAATTGAACATTTTGCTGCATTTAATGACACTCAAAATACAAATAACTTCATATTTATGTGAAATGACATAGATTTGTCTTCGCAAAAGCTTTGGCACAAAGTGCAGAAATAAACCAAAAACCAGGAAACAATGAGTAATTAGTACTTTGTACTTTTACCGCAATGTTGTAACACTTGTGTCAGCCGTTTTGGCGTGTTTCGTACAATTTTCGTTAATGCGAATTACTTAGATTCTCCCATTCTTCTTGCAGTCGTCTCCTGACGTCTTGTTTGGACTGTATAGGGACTTTTCGAATGTTTCTTTCTAACGAATCCCATAAGTTCTCTTTGGGGTTCATGTCCGGACTTTGTGAAGGGAAACTGACAACTTTTGGACAGTTGTACAGGAGCCACAACCATGCAATATAGGCGGTTTATTTGCGGTCGTTGTCCTGATAAAATCTGAAACAGTCTCCAACCCCCATATTTCCTTTGCCCTTCTTCAAAGTGTTCCTTAGAATCTGCAGGTATACATTTTTCTCGTTTCGTCAATGAAGACCAGATCACCTTCCCCCTGGGCCGACATACAACCCCAAACCATAACATGGCCCCTGCCATATTTCACTGTAGCTTGAATATTTTCTTCTTCCAGCTGTTCTTTGGGCTGGCACCAGACCACTATTCGTCCACCCGGTCCTGCTATGTTGAATTTTGATTCATCCGAAAAAATTACTTGATTTCACCTCTCCATGTTGTTGCTTATGTGTTCTCTTGCGAATAGCAGCCTCTTCTTCCTATTGGCAGGACTGATGTAAGGCTTCCTTCTTGCAGTTCGCCCATGGTAATATTCTCTGTACGGTACTCGTCTGATTGTGCTAGGACTGCCCTTCTTCCCAAACTCTTCCTCAGCCTCAACGGCAATTCGTGTAGCTGTGATTCGTGGATCTTTCTTGACCTTTTGTAATACTGCCCTCTCTTCTCTCCACACAAATATTCTTGGACGGCCTGTATGTGGCAGATTTTCTATCCTGTCTTCATATCTATATCGACATACAATGTTCCCTACAATACTTTTCTCCATATTCAGCAATACTGCTGTTTCTTGGCATGTTCTTCCCTTTTCGTGGTGGAATATTACTAACTGCAGCTGTTCAAAAGTGCTGTTTTTACCTCTACGTACCATTGTATACAAACGCACTTGTGTTTCTTTTGAGCTCTCGACAGGTAATGACTGACATCGCAGGAAGTAACGAATAAGGGAGGTACGCACACTGAAACTGTTGCTTACATTTGTCCCAAAGCATTTGAAGTGCAGAGTTTCGTATCTCGCAGTAAGAAATGGGTCTTGTTCTGTTGTAAACAAACAAACGTACGTGACTACACTTTTCATCGTTCATAATTAAATGTACAACTTGCAGACGTACATCTGTATTTCCGTATTAACCATCATCATTTCTTTTATACCCAGACATACGGTGCACACTGTTTGTCACAAAACGTATAAGAGGCACTATAGTCAAATCCAGTGTTGCAGCATTCATTCAGACAGACCGTTAGACTAGGGATAAGACGTGACGTGTCACATGCTCAGTAACATACGAGGTCTTCTGCAAGCTGTCAGTGCCGCAGCAACGGCGACACTGGTATTAGACGCTGCCATGGAGACTGCATCTAGATACCCTGTATTTGAAGCGTCCTTGAATACAAAATTCCTACTCGAATCCTACTGGCAACGTATCGTGTGAGCATATAGATCGACGACAGAGGCAGGACATTGTTTCCCTTAGCATTGAGGATACTGCCGCCACTTACTGTGTCGGGCGCTGCGTTAGGTAACGGTGTCAAGTTATCGATGTCAGCATCTGGTCAGACCGTCAATCCTTGGGCACTCGGTTGACATTGGTTCGGTGGGAGACGGCCTGTGCGACTCCCGTAGGTGCTAATGAAACGTCACTAAGCAAACAAACATTTGTTGTTCCAGAATACACAGTAGTCTTCATTCACGGCTGTGGGCAGCTACGGTGATCAGAAGTGGCGCTACCATCTCGCTCGCCGCAGCGGTGGCCGGCCAAAGCTTGGTCGGTGTTGTCCACGCTGCCTCAGACGGGAGCAGCTCAGGGGAGTGGGTGGCCAGGGGGCTGTCGCTGGTGTCGTAGACGGCGGCCCAGCAAGCACCCACTGCCTCTGCACAGAGGTTACAAAGTTGGGATGAGTCACACTGAGACATGCGTCGAGAGTAACGCCAGCAGCATCCAAGTACGCCCACGGCAACGGAAGAATGGTGGCTGCCGTAAAACGCTCCACAACGATGACTACTGTTGACTGCTCCCTGGAGCTGCTGGTTATGCCATCAGCACGCCTGTTGCCTTGTATAGCTCACAGCTCCCCCCAGTCCTGCATTCGATGCCAGCACTGCAGCTTGCAGTGTCACGGTCCACCAGGTAAGACCTGCTGTCCCCTCAGACACTGTCTCGGCGACCAGAGGAGACAGCGGCGTGGGTCCAGGCTGGGTGGCTGCGATCTGAGTGCAAGTGGTCCAGCCCACTGCGCAGGAGTCACGTTTATACATGGACTGTCTTGCGTGCGTTGCTATTGAGAGGTGACGGTGACCTCGCTCGGCCTGCTTTTCTTTACTGGTCAGCTTTCTGGACGTGCAAGTGGTTCTTCAAAATTCTATTCACGGATTTTAACAGATTGGTTAAAACTGAACTTCAGACCAAAAATTCATTCTTGAGTATTAATAACCGCTTCAGCTGTATTTTAGTCCCTTATTAGTGTACCACTACGGGTTTCGTGGGGTTAGAGCTACATCTTCAGGTCACACATGATTGAAACATTAGAACGGAAGGAACCTTTTTTTCCAGCATTCGTTGTCCGTCAAATACAAAACACCGCTAAGAGACGGCATGTAATGGGTTAAAAACTGCCAAATGCCAATATAGTGGATGGGTCAAAAACAAATCGTGTCATAGAGATCGCTTCCCTAATCTATATGGAACCACGTACAGGCCACGCGGCCGCTTGCTCTACCATACTCAACACGGCCGCGGCCCTGCTGGAAAGAAAAGATTCCGAGACTTTTGCTCTAATGTTTTAATGATATGTGACCTGAAGATGTGGCTTCGAGGCCACGAAACTGGTAGTCGTACGGTAATAAATGACCAAATGCAGCTGAATCGGTTATTAATACCCAAGATGAATACTCATAGCTGTGGTTGTCCCAACTACAAGGTTGTCTGCAAAAAGGCATTGTCGGTTAATCAAGCACTTGCTGATTGGTTGGTCTGTTGATATGGGGGAGGGGACCAAACAGCGAAGTCATCGGTCCCATCGGATTAGGGAAGGAAGTCGGTCATACCCTTTCAAAAGAACCGACTCGGCATTTGCCTGAAGCGATTTAAGGAAACCATGGAAAACCTAAGTCAGGATGGCCAGGATGGCCAGGATGGCCGGGCGTGGGTTTGTACTGTCGTCCTCCCAAATATGAGTCCAGTTTTCTAACCACGGCACCACCTCGCTCGATACTGCTGGTGACAAATGATGATATATGTGGTTCATGTTCATAGAAAACAAATTTTTTGTAAAACGTTAATTGGAATTCGAATGCAGGCTCGACTAATTAAGATAAGAAGACAGCGATAGAGAATTTATGGTGCTCGATCGTTGCATCACCAAACATGTCTATTGCAACCTAATTTAAAGGGCCAGAAACTAACTGCACGTTTCAGTTAAAACAGGAGAACTCAGAGGTTTGTCGTTTTACAAAATAAAAACAAGTTTTAAGAATAATGGTCCAGCGATTACTGGTAAAAAGATACATCGAGTACACTTACATGTATGCCATATCAGTGTCAGAACAATAAAAAGAAGTAAATCTAGAGGCAAACTTTTCTGCGGTAGAAGAAATGGGAACAAAGATTAGTAAAACGCCAGTGCGTTACACAAATTAATTTTTCCAAGACTTTGCTTTTTCAAAAATACAACCGCGAGAAAGTTTCCTGCAGTTGATTCAATAGAGTTGCATAATCTCACAAACAGTGTAACGGAAATAATATTAGGGATTGTTATCTGGCAATCCAAGATCAGGAATACCACTTGACATCATTACTACGATGTCTGTTCGGGACTGTTCAATCAGGCCCAAGAATTGACTCTTGCGTCTTTATCAATAGATATGTTATAAAGCTTTGGTTGTAGATGGAAGATATCTAACTTTGAATTTCATAAGGAGTCTGCAGCGTCAGTGTTCCGAATTATGTCTTCTTGTTCCACTTCGTGTGGTCAACACAACGACGTCGTTCCCCCTCCCTATAATGCTACTTTGGGCGCTCAGCTCTTATGGTGTATGGCAATTAACTGTCTCTTGCATATAACTTTAGCGATCCTTACTCGCTGACACTCCACCCATCTGCTGAGTACTGTCCCACACTGCCCAACTCTTGCATGAAATTTTCTCAACTGGCAAGCCTGTTTTAATGGAACATTTTTGCATCTTACCTACATAAACCGTTTGTGCAGTGATTTATTATTTGAGCCTCATGTACATGTAATCCCAGTTATGGATAATCTCCTCATTTTTCGATGATTCTTGTACTTCCGGAATTACACCGCATTCTGGTTGAATTACACCAATTTTTCATCTCGGAAATATCGAAAAATCTTTTAAAAAACTGTAAGTTCTACCCTGTCAGACTCACATCACGTCTCAAAGAATCTGCAGTCATTCCTCTGTCTGCTAGGGTAGCCTATCTTTCACTGAAGACCGTGGGTCAAGCGAACTTTAACGTGAGCCAGCCAATAGTAAAGCTTGCTGGTAGAGTCAGTTAGCGTTGTTGTATTGTAGGGAAGCAGCCTACTCACGCCATAGTAAATTCACACCAGTCTTTCCATTGTGTGCCAGCCAGTCCGCTGTAACTAGCTCTGACGTCATAAATGTTACGCAATACTTTAAAAATCAAGCAAATAACCTAAGACATTTCTAGCATGTCAGGAGTAATACTAAATTAATGTGTGTTGAATATCAGTTCGGTAAATTTAGCCATTTTCGAAATTTGGACGTTTTTCTGTAAAAATCATCGGCGCAACAGAAAAGAGCTAGAGAATCAAAAATTTATATTTAGATTCCTCTTTCATAATAATTTAATAAAAACAGTACTTTGGATTTCACAAATTAAAATTTTAGTGGAAATTCATGATTTTCTGATTTTTGTCTTAAAAATTAAGGAAGGAAGATAGATTAAGTAGGCTAATAAATAAAGCTAGGCTGTTTATATTTAAGTAGTATGGAGATCCGCTATAATCATAAAGAGGTGAGAAGTTTCATTTAAATAACTATAAAACTATAGCGATAGCGTATCTCCAAAGGGCCAGTTCAGAGCTCGTCTGCTGCGTGCAGTGTAATTAAATTAATTCTCTCGCCCAAAATATTTAACTTAGCCACGTCAAACTTTTATTATGATTACTTACCTGTGTGTTGAATGCACATTTAAATTGAGAGCTTCATCGGCCATCAGCAAAAGAAGCTAGGATTTATTCAATAACTTAAAGTGGTGCATTACTAGCCCAGCGGCTAGTCGGGAGAGCCGATTTGATCAGGCGTTCCCTTAGCCGTCCGCACCGCGGCTTTATTTATATGAACGCTGCGCGAGGAAGTAAGGCAATGCACAAAGAGTCAAGCCGAACAATAACGCCATGAAATTTCCCTAGCCAAACCGTCATGCCAGAAGGTGAAGCGCCTTGTTGCGCTAGTACTTCGCCCCCCAGTCGAGGTTATCTTCCTCAGTCCATTGTGCAGAGGAAGTAAGGCCCCAGTTCTCTCCAGACGCTGAATAGCACGCCATCTGTGTCGGGAGTCGCGTCGCGTCGGTATCATTGCTATAAACAGCCTCGGATGCCGTATTAAGTTACTCGGAATCCGCGTAACCATGAAATCATTTTCGAGAGAAGTGTTAATTCTGGGATGACTTTAATGATATATCTTCAGTTTGCGTATGTCGTATTTTCACGTGCCGCCGCGGGACAGACATTCTACCATTATTTAGCGTGGCGTTTGATGAAACATTATCATCAAATTATGGCGAGCATTCATTTAAACATTTAATTTGGACAGTTATAGTGGCATCAGCGCATTAGACTCTGAACTGCTCTGTTAGTTAGATTGTGTGGATTCTTTTGTTTTCATCTGTGACTTTCAGAATACGGAACTTTTTTTTTTTCACGGCCGTTTTTGATTATAAATCCCAGACAATCTCCTAATTCCTCAGAGCTATAAGCTGTAACTATAAGTGTATTCTCAGATGAAGTGGGCACTAGGAATTCTAATTACAGGCTTCACGTTTTGCTAATCACTTTCTGGTCGCCAATATTGTAGTTAGAGAGCCAGTGTTGAGAACGGCAAACAATAGCATAAATAATAGGAACACTCATTTAACAACAATAATTCCACCCGCCGCCGCACATATGGTTAATCGGCCGGGAAATGCAGTGTTTCAACATTCAAACATACATAAAATTGACAAAAAATTCCACCCGCCGCCCCACATATGGTGCATCGGCCGGGAAATGCAGTGTTTCAACATTCAAACATTTATGCAACAAACAAATTATACAGCGACAATTTTTCCTACCGCCGCCCCACAGTATGATCAGCGGGCAAGGGACACATTTCTTCCTCTTGTCCACTAAAGGCGTGCTGATCTGTTCAGTATAGAGGCCTTGCCTTGTACAACGAAGTGGGCACATAGAAGCTACACCGTTATGGACTGTGGTGAAATGGTTGCTGATTTCCATGGTCGTTCTGCATTTGCGTGGTCGTACGTTACGTGCCTTTTCAGAGCGCGGAACGTTAGATTTCTTTCCGCGAGACACTAGTACTCTGTAGCCGCGTGAAACGTGGGCTGCGTTAGAGTTTTGTTCGAGTTGCCGACTTTGTCGGAACACGTACGAATCGATAAATTGTTATTCAGGTATCCCAACTTTCACGTTGTTTATGTCGTTGCTGTATTTTGGGCGTTTATACGAACATATCGTGATTTCCTGTGTCTTTTGCTGTGTAAGTTCGTGTAAAGACGCGTAATTCGTTGAATAGGATCTGTATAATGAATGCATGATTTTGCATTGAGTTTCTGAACAATAGATTAATGTTCATATTCTTTGGAATTCTTACGAACTTATTTTCCACTGCTCTGAAATTTATTCAAATCTATACGTGTGTTCATTTAAGAGCTGCGCCCTCGAACAAACTGTGTTCGATTTAACTATATATAGGGCCTAGAGGGAATAACTTGCCTTCATCAGTGATGAAACTCTTATTTAATTGGAATTTTCAGGTACCCAAGTAAATTGATGTTGCTGTTGAACTTCAAGACACATGCTTGCTAGGACAGAGACTTTGACATAAATTTCTGTCACGCTAGCGCAGATCTTTTCGATTTTCTAATTGGTGTAGAATACAGAGAGCAATCACATTTGTATAGCACGAATTAGATCTATAAGGTGTAATTCATATACAGACATAGTGAGTAGATGCTTCGTCAGGATTATGGTTTTAGTTTTGCTTTGGTTTAGCCTCTGTTAACAATTCCTCTCCCCACCCCCCTTAATTAATTATTCCGTTGCGATGAGGAAGTTCTGGCTACTAAGGTATTTAAAAACAAAGTTAGTCAGTTTGTGTTTATTGATAGATGAGTCAGACTTCATGCGAAAATGTTTCAGGTCTGTGAGGTGTCACAGGCTCCTGTGAACTCACAGGTTAAAGTATGAAGCAGTGGAAGGCTTTCACAAGCCCTTAAATGTAATCGTATTGGTATTATAATCTTTTAATGGGCGCTAAGGAAAATAGCATTACACTTTCTTCAAATACAGACAGTCACTTCATTATAATGTTAGTAATTTTTCTGGTTAAAACTCCCTGTTTTCTGTGACCCAGTTCATGTGTTTAAAGAAGGAGTAATTGAACGAAGCAATGTGAAATTTTATTTGTTTTGATTATGGAATTTATAGTTCGAAATGTGTCAATAACACTACACCGAACATTGACAGCACACAGTGCTTTCTCTTTAATAATACAGATACATTTGAAGACATTTTAAGCAGCGTTGAAACAAAACATTTCTAAACGTCGAAACAGAGTTTTTGTTTCTACGATTACATCTTTGTTCTTCTGTAATAGATTATGACAGCAGTTGATGATTTTTTTCGTTTTCCAGGTGGTTATTTGAAGTAAAGTACCCATCAGCTGGAACGATGATACGAATATCATAATGAATTATTCTCTTAGTTGTTTGTGGACCTAGTCATCGAGGCAGACACAGTGGTTACAGCACTTTAGTGTGTGATTTGAAAACTCAGCATTCTGATGGTTCCCGCATACATAAAATGTTGTCACACGCGAACAGCAGGATATTGAAGTCGGAACCCGAACTTTATAGTCTATCTGACACTTGTTAAGTTACAAAATGACATACGGTTACGTTATTCATGACAGAATAAATAAATTAGATTTTTCTCTGCGGGAAAGGGAGCATTCAGCTCCATCGAGACTTGGGGCGGCTGCGGTTTTTATGATGTAGGAATGTGGTGCTATAATGTCGTGGCCCACATTGTTTACCCCTTTTTTTGTTTGTTTGTTTTTTCACCCTACTCGCGTTCGCTTCATGAGCGTTAATACCTAACGATCCGTAAACACGCTACGGGCTAAATGTCTTAATGCTGCGGTCACGTTGGTGGGTGTTGGAACACGCCCTTGCTCTTCCTTTTGTTCATCGCCCATTTATTGCCTCCCACCGCATTGTGCTTCTACGCACTCGAATTATCGTGTGTGAACATCTAGGTTCGTATTTTACCGGCCTTTGCTCCGTCTCTAATGATGCCGGCGTCAACGGTAAGTTAAATCTTAATCTCCTTTCGTTCCTTTCTTACTATAACAGCACAGAAAGTTTTGATTACGATGACGTGTACTAGCTAAGTAGTAAAATGTGTAACAACTGTTACGGATGCTGCCCTTAAATAGACATCGCCGTATCCACTCCAGTCGGTCACAGGTATGAACACGTCCATCGCCTCTGAGTACGCAGCTTGTTCACAGGTGAGGCCGCGAAAGAAATAGCCCGCTGCATCAGACACTACATCAAAGGTAGCCGCATACCGCTTTTAGATTACGTTCTCCGGAGAATATTGCAGATCGTCCTTCCACATAATTTACTGCATACTTGGATGTTGGGTGTTGGAGATAACGAAGTACCACCGTGCTGTGTGCTACGATGTGTGACTGCTACAGTACTATAACTTCCACGTTTCCCTCATTATACGGTAAATGTGTACGGAAAGGACGGTTGTCTATATACCTTCACGTAATCCAGAATTGCTCCAGTATTACCGCCGTAGTCATTAGGCCAGATGTCTGTAAGAGGCAATATGTTTGCTGGCTGGTTCTGGACCAACACAGCGATGTGGTTTGCTGAATGTTTCTGTGACCCTATAGCATTTCTACATATGTAATCTCTCTTGTCTGTCAGTTCAATAGCTGGATTCCTCTACATATTTGGCTTTAATTATTCACTGCAGAGACTAAACGATAGGAAGGTTAAGACTTAATGTTTCACCGACGATGACCTCTTCTTTACATGTGAACTATAAGCGAGTCCTAGGAAAGGAAAGTGATCACAACTTCTTCAAGGGAATCATTCCATGATTTGTCTGAGGTAATTTACAGAAACTGCAGAATATCTCATCTAGATGGCCGGACGGGGATACGTCCATCTATCCTCCTGGACGTAAGTCTACTGTCCTAGCCGACTAGAGGTTAATGGACGACAATGAAATAATGTAGACGAATATTGCATGATTCAGTCAACATTCCTGCTTAACAGTCTGTGTACGTATGTATGTATGCATGTGTGTGTGTGTGTGTGTGTGTGTGTGTGTGTGTGTGTATGGGTGAGTGGGTGGGTGTGTGGGTTCGCATCAAAATAACTTTTCCCTTTTATGACAAAATTTGACGAAATATAAATTGAGAGTTGAAGCATTGTTCGTGTTTAAACACGTATCGCTGTAAATTTGTGCTGTTAGCAGAGGAATGCTTCTGTTATGTTCAGACCAATATCAAATTTGTCTCCTCTTCACGTCTCAGAACTGACACAGTATTCTTAGCTGCACACTGGACATGCTCCTACAAAAACTATCATAAATGTTGAACGCGGAGCTAAATGTAATCTAATATTACTGCATTTTGGTGAAAGTAAAAATCTTCATATAACAGTTGTTGTCTCAAATCAGATCTCGTAACTCAACAGAGGTTCTTTGAACTTCTGTACACGATTTAAAAATAAATAAACTTTTCTCTTAGCCTCTCTCTTATTCATAATTTATCGCAGCTTCAGAAAGAACGTAATTTTTTCCGTCGATTGGAATGATGTTTCAGATCAAAGATAAAAGACCTACATATATGAAAATTTTTCTCATAAACAACTAGCACTGATTACGAAAATGCCTATAACACAAAATTGTTACACCATTTACGTTTTTTAGTATGAAAATACACGTTTAATTGGCAAATAACAGCCAGCTATTGCTGCGAACAGATCGACAACAGCAACGATGACTTGCTATATTGAGATACGCTTGTGGCTGCTATCCGTTGGCAACCACAGGGAACATATACAGTGTAAAAAAACAATAAAAGAAAAATCACACTGAAGGTTCCACAACTGTGGTGAAACAATTTAAATTGTACTCTTTAAGGCCGGCAGAGCCTCTTTAATGCATTATTATTTTCTGCAAGCAAGGAAATAGAGCTTAAAATTCCATTAGGTCATTTGTAAATTTACTTAACATGTGTTAATCTAGATTGCGAGTCATAACAAAACACGGCTTTGACCACAAATTTTCGGCGTGTAACGGATCTGAACTAAATGTTCTCAGCTTGCCCTTAAGTAGTTGTTAGCAGTTGTTTCTAATTTCGAACAATTACAAAGAATGTCCTGCTTTTGTCGCGATCTTTTTACATTTCTTCTAATAGCCTGATGCTTCCTAATTCGTCTTTCATTAGGCCTGTTCGAATGACTCTAAAAGTGAAACTAGTAACATTCCTGGTTACTCTCGTCAATACTAATTTCTCAGGCGAATTAACTGTTTATCTAGTTAGAACTAATATTTCTACTTTACGTGAGGAATTTAATCTATCTTTCCGACGTACGTTGCACGAGTTGTCGAAAATTTCTTTTCTCCCTACTTTGGATTCCAACGAGTTTTTAGTTCCTAGTATGATGTGGTGGAGACTAATTTCTCCGAATGACATGAACCTTGCGACTATGCTGTGAACACTTTGAAATTTATAAAATAGAAAACTTAATTGTAATTACTTGTAGAATACATATTTTATGTATTAGTGAATAATTGTGTGTGTGTATTTTTAAAGCTCTTATACTTAATATTTTATCGTGATTAATGTAGATCGAAACTTTGTGCGAATGAACGGACCAATAGCACAGCGACAACATAATAAGAAGACTAACAGTAAGAGACAACGTTCATACCTTAGGAAGAGAAGTAGATATGCTTTAACATCCCGTCGACAACTCGGACATTGGAGGCGACAGACAAACTCGGATTGGAGGGTAAGATGGAGAAGGAAATCAGCCGCATCCATATCAGAGGAACTAAGTACCTTTGTGTATGTCTCAGGCGATTTAGGGATCGTTTAGTTGGCGTGTGAGCGTTACATGGATGCTCTAAGAACTCTAGTGGCAGAAGTTATAAGAGAGACATCGTGAATCACGGAGAGATTTACTGTTGAGGGGGCGGATTATGACAACACATTACTTCCTCCTACATATATCTCGCCAAAAGACGACAACAAGAAGATTCGAGAAATTAGGGCTAATACAGAGGGTTAACGGCAATCAATCTTCCCTCGCGCCAATCGCGAGTGGAACAAGGAGGAGTGATCAGATAGTGTCACCAGAAGTACCTTCCGACACACACCGTTAGGTGGCTTTTGGAGTGTGATGTAAATGTGGACGACGGAAAATTAAATCTGGATGGCACTACGTCTGGATCTCGGAAGAATTTGATTCCTTTTTCCGACCATCCACGTAATTGTGGGTTACTTCAGAATACAGGCTACAATATTTGTCTTTGATTGAATAACGACTTAGTAGATTATTTTGTAGGCTCGTTGTAGTCATATAAAGAATAAAGAAGATTTATTTATCCGTCGTAAGTAAGAAAATAACGATTACTTTAACTATTCAATAATGCGTATTTTGAAATGTTGCAGAGATTTACTTTCAGTCTTTTGTACGTTCGTTTTGATATGTTTTTCTTTTAATGAGTTTAATAACAGCCTTTTGCTTCTTTAAAGCTTCCGTTTATTAACTTCAATCTTTGGGATACTAGTGAAGTCTAGCTATGATGTCACAATCTGAGACGGCTGACCCAGAATACTGGCATAGACGAACTCCCCTCCTCCTACTGGCGGGAAATTTACAAATTAGCGGGAAAATTCAAATTTTATCCTCTGGCTGTGAAGCATGGCTTGCGATTCGTCGAGCACCAATGGGTAGCTATAGCCACTTTTGTCAATAATCGCTGGATGTAAGGAGGCTATTTTCGCTATTGGTCCAGCAATAGATAGTTTCTCCAGCGAGACTAACCAATAGCCCTTTGTGGAAAGGATGGGGACTAATAACAAGTCAGAAATCTATCACTGAAGTGCAGGGGAGTAGCCTCTGCCATTATACAAGTAAGTAGTTGCTGGGAGGGACAGAAAGATGGATAACAATATTAAGACAGTGACCTTCTGTCCCAATGCAGCCAAATTTTATTTTTATTTATTGTGATTTCATTCGCCTGTCACATATGGGCAGGTAAAGGCTGGCAGCGGTAAAATCCGTCGCTCTTCAGCTGATTGACACATTTAATAAAAAGACGAAAACGATACATATAAAAGGCGATTAAGGGGGTCATGAGAACATAGTAAGGGGAGACAGTAGGGGTTAAAATATACACGTACACAGAGACTGTCATGTGGGACAGTTAAAAATGTACACATAAAATAAAAATAAAAAAACATAGTCGGCATGTGTGTAGCACATAAAAAAAAACACTGAAATCACACACAAAAGTTAAAAGTTGGCCACATAATTAAAACACTGGAGAATGACGACAGTTGGCGCGGGAGTAATCATGGACAAGTTCAGGGGGAACGTCAGGTCGACGAGTGGGCAGAAGAGGGCGGCCATCAGAGATAGTGAGGACGGGGGCTAGGTCACTGCCAATTAGGTCAAGGACTTGAACGGTGATGCGCCCAAGGAGGTTGGGAGAGGCTAGGATCATGTCGGGAGTGGTGTTGCATTTGGGTCACGTGTGTTTGGGGAGGGGAACCAGGTCTCCCTGGAGGGTGGTGATAAACAGATGCCCCTGCTGAAGGTCGGCAGCACGGCTGTGGATATTGAGGTCTATGGCATTCATGTAGATGGAGAACGTGCAGTCAGTGTGGGCCAGGAAATCGTATGGGATGGAAGTCCAAAGGTGGAAGTAGATGGTGGCACATGTGACACTAAGGGTAGGGAAGGAGAGAGGATGAGATGCTCGGCAGGATTGTTGAGGAGAGGCTGAAGCTGAACACATAGGTGTTTAAGGTGGCGTATAGCAACCCCACCACGAGCTAGGGGATATGGGTTATTGGTGTGGTGGAGGGTGTAAGGGGCTGTGGGAAGGGAGAGATGGGGTTGGAGGAAGATTTCATTGAGTATGAAGGCATCCTCGTGGTGTTGATTGAGGTTGCGCAAGAAGAGGTGTTTGTGGGTGGGCAGGGAGTGGACATTATGGTAAAGGATACTGTAACATTATCGCACCATGGTACGGGAGATTTAGACAAGGGTGGTGAGGGCGGTGAAGGTGAAGTGGGCCTGGCTGTGCGAGTAGGTGGCATAGGTTGTGAGGTGAAATACGGAACGAGCAGTGAGGGCGATGTGGGAAAGGGTGTGGGTGCATTGGAAAGGGTGGATGTTTTGTAGGACTATGGTGAGGTAGCAGATGATGTCCTCTGCAATACAAGGAGGGTGGAGGGAATTACTTGGGTGAATGGGATCATCTACTGGACAGATGAGGACAGTGAGCTCTGAGGTGATGGGAGGAGGCTTTGCTTTACATTTACATGACTAGGTAGGATGGGATTCGTTGCAGGTAGTACAGGAGGGTGGACAGGTGATGTTGGGGCAGTTCTTGAGGAAGTGTGAGTTTTTGCAGTGGGGACAGGTAGGGGAACTCCTACAATCAGCAGTAGTATGATTGGAGGGGGGAATGCGAGGGATCAACTTTGTGTCATCTGTTAAAGATGGGGGCTCCTTCTGTAAGGAGGTGATCAATGGAGGAGGAGGGTTCAGTGTAGATTCATATAAGGTAAGTCAGCCCAACATCATTAAAGATGCGACAGGTCGGGTAGATTTCAATGTTGGGGTGGGAATTGACTTCCATCAATGCCTCAGCTTCTGTGAAGGTTGGCAGATGACAGGGAGGTTGAAGCTGTTGGGGAGAAGAGGGGGTGTGATAGGGGGTAAGGGTGGCTCATGGACCAAAGTGGATACATGGGATTTTTGAGAGTAGGTCGGTGAGGAATGATGCATTGGGGGGTTTGATGAGGACCGAGTCCTTGCAAGGAATGAGAAGGGGGATGGGGGCACTGGGGAAGCATTTATGGATGGCCAGGGTGAGGGTGCTGGCGCCAAGGAATTGGGGGTCAGCATTTGAGAGGATGAAGGTGTGGTTCAAGGAGATGCAGGGGTGTGGGATGGGGTCATGTCCATGGGGGTGGGAGGGTCACAGGGATCAGGGGTTTTCTTTGTTGATAGCATGGGGGCAGGTCAACATTAAGGTGTTTGGTAGGTTTTGTAGATAGTACAGGCTGGGAAGGGGGCTGCGGGATGGGTTGGAGGGGTAGGTGTCAGGGGACAGGTCCTCCCTGAGGGACAGGTGATGATGGGGGCGTGGCTGTAGGAGAGACTATGGTGCCTGACTTAGGTAGTACAGAGAGTCATGGGAATTCCGAAGAGACGATGGCGTGGCAGCTAAGGGTGAGGGAGAGTGGGGGGCGGGGCAGTGACAGCTAAAAACGGCACAAGAGTGGGGCAGAGAGGGAGGGAAGGGAGAACAGGAATGGGGTTTGTTGATGAGCTCCATGTGATGGCGGTTGGAGCAGCAGAAGGGGAGGTGAAAATGATGGAGGTGGTAGGGTGGGATATGGTGGTGGCGAGCAAGTGTGGGGTGGAGATGGTGATGGCAACAGCAGCAGGGATGAGAAACAGTAGTGAAGGAATACAGTGATGGTGGCAGCAGCAGCCATGATTGGCGAGGTAGCCCTTAGGGGGACGGGCAGGGGCAACTCGACCAGGGCAGGGCGGCAGCCCCTCTGGTAGGCGGTGAAGGCAATCCGGAGAATCCCTCCGGGCAGCAGCTGGGTGATGGATGGCAACGGGTGGCTCAGTATCCCCAGCTGGGAACAGCAGAGCCCCACGAGGGTGGCGGCGGCGGCTGACGGACAATGGACGGATGGTTCAAATGGTTCAAATGGCTCTGAGCACTATGGGACTCAACTGCTGAGGTAATTAGTCCCCTAGAACTTAGAACTAGTTAAACCTAACTAACCTAAGGACATCACACACATCCATGCCCGAGGCAGGATTCGAACCTTCGACCGTAGCGGTCTCGCGGTTCCAGACTGCAGCGCCAGAACCGCGCGGCCACTTCGGCCGGCTGATGGACGGATGGATGGATGGATGGCTGGCAGTGGCAAGGGGCTCTTCCACAAGTCTCGATTGCACCCTGAGTGTAGCCCAGGCAGTGTAATCCTCTGTTTTGGTAGTGAGGAGACCGAACCCTCAAGATGCCCAAATGCTGGCACAGACCCATGCTCCCTATATACAGGAGTCGTGTACCAACAGCACTGTGTAATAAAACACACCTATACATATTTAGGAGGTGCAAGTCGCATTCTAGTCAACAGCAATGTGCGAAATACGATGTGTGATACTTTTCACGAGTGCAGTTCTCATTATCTCCCTTGAAGATGGCATCTAAAAATGAAAAAAATGGCCAGTCACCTCCAGTCTAGTCCAGTGCCATCAACCGAGTGTGTTGTGTATCTGCAAGATCGACTGGCTGGAGCCTTTCTTTGCACCTGCCCTATCGCGACAGACTAAGCTGCGGCTTCTGGTCAGCCGAGCCCTCGCGACCCCGCCTACCGGTGGCCGCAGAGCGGCGTCGGTAGCCCGTAGCACACTGCAAGACAAGGAGACATGGCTTGGATGTGGAGTTTTAAATTCAAATCCATCCCCAACACAGACTCCACACTTTAAAAAATCCACTTTATTCAACCCGAGAAGGGGACGTTGTCGTCCACACAGGTAGATTCCTGCCTTTTAGGCACATTACTTTCGAAGACAGAAGAAATCGGAGCGTACTTGCCTTTTCATATTGCTAAACTGTCTTTACTAGTTGATAAATGTGAAAATCCTGTATAATAGCATAGTCTGTATTTCCCTTAAGTATTCCCTCATCCTGTAAAAAAAAATCTGTTCTTTTCAGTTAAATATCTGTCACGTCCTGCATCACAGAAGTAGAAAACTAAAGTCATTTTTGGCTCATGACGGAATTATAAGAGCATGCTCTATCCCTGTCACAGGATATCTCCTCGCTTTTGGGCTCTCTTAAGGTAGCAAATTCCTTGTCACCTACAAAGTATCTCAAGTTAGCCAAACAACTGCACAGAGGAGTTGTGAATATCAGGTTAATACTACACACCACTGTGTAAAATCTGTAACATATGTGGTTTTCTTACGACGGTCACCTGTCCGTGTGAAGGTGAGGGTCATTAGAAGATCTAGCTGCAATGAAAAGACGCCTGAGTATCACTCCAGCTCATGAATCATATCCATGCCTCTCTCACACTCGCTTCCACCTGCTGGGTGACGCATGACTGACATCAAACTTATTGACTAGTTAATTACATTGATCACGAAAGTTTCTTTGAACGGTGAGTGATTTTTATCCTGCAGTCTGTGAAGTCTCTGGGGGATTGCCACAGACTACTAGTCACCTCCTCCGATACCAAAGTGTTTGGTAACCATCATCAGATAGCTGAAGACATCCAACATAATTACTTACTGTCCGTCAGCTGCCCTACCACGCTGGTGAAAGTAAATGACTTAGAATGTTGGTATGCTGCACCTAAGCTAGTCCTTCTGAGACCTGTTGGTCTACAGGGGCAGCAGGCCCCCTCACTCCCCTCTCTGCCCCCACGACACTCCTGCCCCCGCCCCCACCACCACCACTGGGTCACATGCAAACAGCTGCCATGGCAACCACTGGGTCGTGAAGCCCCATCTGCACGCCAGAACTATAATGCTCCTGGCTTGCAGTCCACTGCTTATGTGACAGGTAGCTCTTAACGATACCCTAACTGTCTCAGAAGGACTGGGCCCTTTGATATCGTTAGGGTCAATACCAGGATGTTGAAAAATATGCACCCCTCCTCCCACCTGCAAACTGAAATGTTCTAAAATGTTTTTTGAAGATACGCCGGAAAGGCAGCCCCAGTGAACAACAGCAAAATACCTGTATGCTGACAACCCCATCCAAAGTGTTTATGAGCCTGCAGACCTGGGTTTCCCTCAGAATACAGCCCTGTAGAAGCATTCCAATTGGCTTCCGCCAGATTAGTGGACAGATGCTCTGAGAACTCATATAGGTATCCCTGCAGGGAATGTGATGTTCTTTTCAAGGGGTACTGTTGAGAAAATTTAGAATGTGGCATTTGAAGGTGACTGCAGGGCTCGACTGCCGCCAACACACATTTTGTGTAAGGACCAAGAAGATAAGAAATGAGAAATTAATGCTTATTTGGTGGTGTACACGCAGTCTCTTTTTTCCTCACTCTGTTTGTGAGTGGAACAGGAAAGGAAATTACTAGTAGTGGTACAGTGTACCATCCACCACACAACGTATGATGGCTTGCAAAGTATGCATATAGATGTAGAAGTGAATAAAGTCTACCTAAGAAGATTTCAGTTCATCCATTTACAGGCACACAAAACTCACAGAAATATGTTGTCTCTTATGTATCTAGAAAACAAAACATGGAACTCCTGCAGCTGATTCTTTCTCAGAAAAATCTTCAGTATAACCTCTAATTTTCTCAGTCACTTCGCAAAATGTAAGCGAGAGGCTGTAATATGATTGCTCACAGCTCTAACAAGAAGTAGTATGGAAGCAAACCAGTCACTATGTGGGGTGAGAGAAGAAATGGTCAGTTTCGCACCTTACATGAGACTTTTACAAATCACAATGAGAAGGTGAAGATGACACCTAACGTAAATTGACAGTTATGAGAACATTTGCCTATCAATATGTAATGCTAAAAGGGATGGCAGTCAATCGACGATAGTTAACACATCATTAATATACAATGCATGTCTTTGAGTGGAAGTTAGAACAGGGAACGTGGGTCGAGTCGCTTTTAGTTTTGAAAAGCCAGCTCCACAATGGCGTAGCGAAACCGCGCTGCGAGAGTTACGCTGGCGACCACTTAAAGGGGTGGCAGGAAGGAGGACAGCGACCCCGGGCCAGGTGGCTCAAGCTGGAGGGCCACCTGTAGCGAGGGCATCGGTACAAGGGCAGAGAAAAAGCTTTAGAAAACTGCGTTTTGAAATTCCAATGGGATACGAACAAAAGCAGGTGACGCAATTTCGTCCAGTGAGTGCGACACATGGAAAGGTTAATGTACTTTAGGCGTCTAGAATGGGCACAAAATGTCCGATTGGCGGAAACTCATTAGGAAGGAGAAAACTACTGAAGTTTCGATGCAGTTGTTCTCCATTCTAGAATAAGCAAAAACTAAACCCCCGCAACCTTACAACTATTATCATGCTTACAGCAGGGAGCAAGACCAGTATTTACAAACGCTACATGGTCTCTGCAGTGAAGCAACAAACTAAAAGTAGCTCACTGAGGCAACAAAGCCACTGTGCAATGAGGAACAGTGGAAAAACTTGGAGCCACTAGAAGATGTTTGATTGACGAAAATCCATCACTCACTTCCAGACCTGGTCAGCCAAAGGAATAATGTGTCCACTCCTGTTTGTAGCACACATCCCTCATGTCTGGAAGATGTCCAGCCAGATGAACTTGGAAGTCACACCGGCGGCAGAACAAACAGCTGACCAGTTGTCCTGCAGACATATACTGTCTGTGCTGTTTCGCTGACTGTCTCAACAGCCTCAACAGCACTCACAGTGACTGTGCCACATCTCCTTCCAGGAGATGTTGTACTAACTGTCACTTGCACAATTGTTCAACGTCCCCCCACCTCCCCCCCCCCCCACCCCTCCAAATAGGAACCACAAGGGGCATGTACGACAACTGTTATTCTGATGTCTAGTCGTGACTTCATCTGGGACCTGATTATCTTGCAGGGCCTGGGTTCACAGGCATTTTAGTTCTGTCAGATATCTCTGTGCATGGCAAGTAGTAAGGATGGGTCATAACGACCCAAAGAGTACATTAGAATGTTCCTTTGCAGACTAGGAGAAACCTGTGGTACAAACATAATGGCTGTCCAACCCATCGTGTACGAAGTACTAGAGAACTAATTGCTCCTAAATCGTTGGATTGGACGCATGGGTCTTGCTCCTTGGCCGAGCCGCTCCCTGGATTTGACACCTGTAGACTTTGTTCTGCAGAATGAGATGGAAGACGCTGTCTACAAGGACATACCAACTACACCCGCTTATATGCAATGAATTATTGCTGCACCCTGCTCGGACATCTCCACTGAAATGCTGGCCCACGTGCAGCATTCACTCCATACCAGACTGGAAGCATATAATGCTGCTGTTGGTGGTCATTTTCAATATAACCTGTGATGAAATTACAATGAAATCCAGACCTTTAGCTGCTTACAGGCGTTGAAAAATATCAACGGGGACAGTTGAAAATGTGTGCCCTGACAGGGCCTCAAACCTGGGATCTATGGCTTACATGGCAGACACTCTATCCTTTTGAGCCACCGAGGACACAGAGAATAGTGCGACTGCAGAGACTTATCTCTACCGCACTACCTACGAGACCTACATTTTCAAATTACTGTCCACACACTACATTTGTAGTGCCCCTGCTCACTATACTCATTACTCGTGGCAGTCAATCTACTGATTCCCCTGAGAGTTTGCGCAATGTAACTGCCTCTGCACTGAAGAAGATCATTGGCCAGTAAGCCTTATCTTTATGAAGATGTCTTTTGGACATGTTTTTTAACTTTATGTGTACTTTTTTTAACTGTTTCACATGACAATCTCTGTGCACGTGTGTATTTTAACCCCCACTGTCTCCCGTTACTATGCTCTTATGTCCCCCGTGAATCGCCTTTTTTCTGTATCATTTTCATCTTTTTATTAAATTTATCACTCAGCTGAAGAGCGATGGATTGTACTACTGCCAGCCCTTCCCTGCCCACATGTGACAGGGGAATGAAATCACAATAAAGAAAAATAAACTTTGGCAGCACTAGGATAGAGGGTCGCTGTGTTGGTATTGTTATCCATCCTTCTGTCCCTTCCAGCGACTACTTACTTGTACAATGGCAGAGATTACTCCCCTGCACTTCCGCGATAGTTTTCTGTCCTATTATTATTACCCATCCTTTCCACTTAGGGCTATTGGCTAGACTAACAGCGAAAATAATCACTCTACATAAAGCAGTTATTGACGAGATTGGCTACAGCTACTCTCCTGTGCACAATCAATGGCAATTACCTCTCCCCAACTCCATTGCTCCACAGCCAGAGGAAAAAACTTGAATTTCCCCACTGGTTTTCGAATTCCCACTAATTTTTTAGTTTTCTGCCAATAGAAGGATGTGAGTTAGACTGCACCTTTGTTCTGGGTCAGCCATCTTGGATTGTGCCATCATAGTTAGACTGCACCAGTCTTTCAAAGATAATGAAATAAAGAAGGTAACTTATGCACATCCACACCAGTTATGTGCAAATTAAATTTTTTAAATAATTAATATATTATTATTAATTGCTATTATTATTATTAATAAAATTATTGTTGTCTTCTGCAGTATGACATAATTAACATTTGTATTTACCCTAAAATAGGATTTGTCATGGATTTTGAATTTTCTGTCCATTTTGCATATGGGGAAGGAGTGGTAATTGATTAATTTAATTAATTAGTCAATTAATTTGATATCAAATTTGCGCCAGAACCTATTGTTTTACATTCGGAACTTGTAAGTTTCTTCTAAATTGATACCTGTTTCGAGTGCTGATCTGGGACAAAGGTATTTGATCTTCTAGTAGGGGGGGGGGGGGTGGGGCTGGGGGAGGGTTTCACTATTTGATAAATTAAAAAGCAGCATTATATCAGGTTTCCTATACTACTGGTGTGTTATAAAGATAGTGCATAACACTTAATTGCAATCAACACAGACTGTATTCTATTATTTTCGTATTCTGAAAGCGGTCTCTTGTGTTAATCATCAATATATGTCCAAGTGATTTTTAATTTTATTATCTCTACAACCTGCAGATCATGAACTGTGCCCTTAATTTTTGTGTATGAAATTAGTGAGTTTACTCATGGCATTTTTGTTGCCTTTGTCTGCAGTTAGTTTCAGGACTCAAATTAAGAATCAAATTAACTAATTTAATACGATTGGATTTTGAATTGCTGGTATATCTATGTATCACCACAATAAAATAAAAACAATGAATGGTTGGAGGAGTATGAATGAGAACAGTGGCGTATTTAAGTTTACAAAAATAATGACAAGTTTTTATTCATCTTTTTAGAACTACAATCAAAATGATAAATCTTACAAACAAAGTGACAAACGTAAATCAGAAAAGGGATGGTATTTGATTGGCAAGGCATACATTGGGGTGAAAACTATACAATTCCTCCCCTGAATTAATCCCTCTTACAATAAAATCTGACTTCGTTTGGATGAATCCACTGTGAGGCTCTGCTCTATTCAAATGGAATCAGCTATGACCAAGTGCACCAAAAACTATTATTCATGGAGAACAGGGAGTTGTGAACATCATTTAACAAGCCTACGCCATTTAACAAGCCTACGTGCAGAAATATTTTAACCTTTCACCGTGATTCAAGGGGCAGCAAAGAACGGCATTCTGTGGGCGACGAGTGGCGCAGTGTAGCAGCTGTGATGTTCTGACGCATCCGTGAAAACTTGGAAACTATGCAGACTGGCGTTCTGATTATTATAATGTGGGAAACTTCCTTATCAGATCTCCGAAATTCCGGCAAATTTAAGTGTGAGGTGCACCAGTTCGCTGGGCTGGCCAGACCAATTTGACTCACAGGCACGACGGCACATGTTGGAATTCTCAAACATCAGATGGCGGACTCAAGACGAAAAAGTTTACCCTCGTGACACACGATATGTCCGAGATGACATTCAGTTCCACTGTTGGTACAGCTGGAAACTGCCACTGGCTCTTAACCCACCACAAGTCACAGACAATAAGTCTCACCCACTAGGGAAAGACCTGAAGTTCTCCACCAGGGGAGGGCCAGAAGATGGTGAAGGCAAAGGATCACGTTCGCTTTCCACCAAGCCTCGGTATGGGAGCCGAATTAGAAGAAAAAAGCCTGCCTCCTCGTTGTACAAACCAATCGAACTATTTTCATTGATCTCCTGTCTTGACTGTTCTGCTGGCCTGGTAGTCAATCCACACACAACACAGGGGTTTCCATGCTAGGGAGAGCAAGCTTCTGCTTTTCACATCCCAAGAGGAGCCAATCAGCGACTCAAAACCTCTCTTGTCTGAAAAAAGGAGATTTTAGACTAGGGAGGCGTCGTTCTCACCGTCAGCATGGGCATGTTTCGGCAAAAAACGTCTGCCTAAATGGGACCACAGTCCTTCATTTATAGAGGGATCTAATCTTTCCAGGCCGACCATTTCCAATTTCTGGAAGAAAGCTGTTACGCTACCCAGACAGTTGTACCCATGAAACACATGTTTTTGGTGCTCGCTAAAAGAACCTGGAGGCTTCCTGGCGTGAGGGGAGTTATATTCTTGCTTCCACTAAACACGTGCACCAGCCGCTCTTTTCGTATTATTCTACCTTTTAACGTGAGAATGCTTGTGGTTTTATGATTGTCCCACCATATGCACAAAATCTCAGATTACAGCAGTCTCTATTAAATGGGTTCCTCCACCCACTTTCTGCCAACTGAATACCTTCGCAGCAGTCTGCCACCAGACCCACATTAAATGTTTTGCCAACCGGCACCCTCCTGCTCTGACCCTAAGTGAGAAGAGTGGAGTCCCATGGCCGAAAGTCCATGCGGCTTTTCGCGGATGATGCTGTAGTATACAGAGAAGTTGCAGCATTAGAAAATTGTAGCGAAATGCAGGAAGATCTGCAGCGGATAGGCACTTGGTGCAGGGAGTGGCAACTGACCCTTAACATAGACAAATGTAACGTATTGCGAATACATAGAAAGAAGGATCCTTTATTGTATGATTATATGATAGCGGAACAAACACTGGCAGCAGTTACTTCTGTAAAATATCTGGGAGTATGCGTGCGGAACGATTTGAAGTGGAATGATCATATAAAATTAATTGTTGGTAAGGCGGGTACCAGGTTGAGATTCATTGGGAGAGTGCTTAGAAAATGTAGTCCATCAACAAAGGAGGTGGCTTACAAAACACTCGTTCGACCTATACTTGAGTATTGCTCATCAGTGTGGGATCCGTACTAGATCGGTCTGACGGAGGAGATAGAGAAGATCCAAAGAAGAGCGGCGCGTTTCGTCACAGGGTTATTTGGTAACCGTGATAGCGTTACGGAGATGTTTAATAAACTCAAGTGGCAGACTCTGCAAGAGAGGCGCTCTGCATCGCGGTGTAGCTTGCTCGCCAGGTTTCGAGAGGGTGCGTTTCTGGATGAGGTATCGAATATATTGCTTCCCCCTACTTATACCTCCCGAGGAGATCACGAATGTAAAATTAGAGAGATTAGAGCGCGCACGGAGGCTTTCAGACAGTCGTTCTTCCCGCGAACCATACGCGACTGGAACAGGAAAGGGAGGTAATGACAGTGGCACGTAAAGTGCCCTCCGCCACACACCGTTGGGTGGCTTGCGGAGTATCAATGTAGATGTAGATAGTCCCTCTGCAGGTATAATTCACAGAGCGCTGCTTCCCTGAATCACTAGCCAGGGTGTTGGGCACAACACTTATGGCTCACAATCCTTCTTTCTCCCTGTTATCCCTCACCTCCACTATGGCCCCTTGGGTACAAGTTCTCTGTAGACTACACATGCAGTTATCTGAACATTCTGCCCACAATTTCCTCATGTAAGAGCCACAAACCACACATAAAATGTAGTACTGGGGAACATGGAGATTATGACCTAAAATATGAATATAAATCTGACCGACACTTGAGTAGTTAAAGTGAGAGTAGCATCCCACCTCTTAGTTCGTTCTGAATCAAAGCTCTGAAAGCCCAATACACAAGACATGACACTACAATGCACTAGCAAGACCAGCTCCTTCTAACCAATTACAATATTTTGTGACTTGTTGAACAGATGACTATCCTGATGAAAACTGCTTGTTTCTAAATTTCTCCAAACATTTTGTGTTCACCCTGTGTTGCAGACATTTATTTCATTTATATCTATATTTCTATATTATTTACTTCATTCCACCGTAGTCTGCACCCGTAATTTAAACACAGGCTGTACTGATTCTCACGGAAGTTAAGCAGTATACGTTAATACTTAATTTTATCCTACACGATACTGCTTCCTGTCACCACACTAACTCTACTACTACGACTACTACTCCTAATAATAAGAAACTATTTCTACTACGAATAAAAACTACACCTACTACCAGATGTGTGTCTACTTCTGTTATGATAACTTCAGTTTTTGTCTGTCGCATTCCACAATACACTCCAACACTTCCTGGACCATAGGTACACGCTGCTGGTTCCTTTGGCGATTGGATGGTGTTGTGGTTGCATCTGCGTCTTTCATTATTTGTTGGCTCCTTGGTTGTAGAGATGTATTCCCTTGTCCCAAAGGGGCATCATTCTTGCAAGTAACAAGTGCAGCTACACGCTGGCTGACATCACTTTGATTCTAGTTCTTGAGGAGGCGATACACGGCCTAAGGCCGCATTTCTCTCTGGTGGTGTTAAGATTGCTACGCATATGCTGTTGACAGTTCTGCTGCAAATGTTGACATCAGCCACTTTCGCTGCATTGCTTCTCGATCTTCCATCTCAACCTTTCGCAGTGCCGTACACGGTGATCGGTTGATAAGATAACGCGCTACCTAAGCCTTTCATGAGACATCGTCAGCAGTGTTGCCCAGGATTTGCCATTCTTCAAATGAAATGGCTCTGAGCACTATGGGACTTAACTTCTGAGGTCATCAGTCCCCTAGAAGCTAAAACTACTTAAACCTAACTAACCTAAGGACATCAAACGCATCCATGCCCGAGGCAGGATTCGAAACTGCGGTCGTAGCGGTCGCGCGGTTCCAGACTGAAGCACCTAGAACCGCTCGGTCATACGGCCGGCAACGATTTCTTTCATGGTGTTCCTTGTTCTCTTGCTTATTTTTTCAATATGTGTACCAGAAATTTCTCGTTCGTCCAAGAAGACGCCTATGTATGTGGTTACGGAGTTCCTATTTATGGATCTGTCGCTTCATTTCATGATCGAGTCTCTTAGGAGATTCCCTTTAAACAGCATGTGCGTGGTCTTTTCAGGCGAAACAGACAGTTTGATTTCTTGTTATAGGACTATTTTACATCCATCTTCCTGGTTGCTTTTAGGTTTCCCTTCACAAGTATCATCTGGTCTTCGGCATTTGGCACTACTCCTACGATCTTTTCATTAACCCGTAACTTTCCTAAAACCTAGACAGCAGGCGCCGCTTATGGATCCCTGTGGGCAGCCTCTTGAATTTTCCACCGGCCGGACTGGCCGAGCGGTTCTAGGCGCTACAGTCTGGAACCGCGAGACCGCTACGGTCGGAGGTTGGAATCCTGCCTCGGGCATGGATGTGTGTGATGTCCTTAGGTTATTTAGGTTTAAGTAGTTCTACGTTCTAGGGGACTAATGACCTCAGAAGTACCATAGTGCTCAGAGCCATTTGGACCATTTTGAATTTTCCTTTATTAGGTTATCTCCTCGGCGCGGCAGTGCTGCTTCTCTGTTTTGACAGCAGCTCTTAAAACAGTCGCATAGCGCCCGTGGGCAGTCCAAGTTCCTCAGGCGGTTATAAGGTGCTGGCCACCATAAGTGATCAAAGGTCTGGAGGAGATACAGTTTTCAGCCCGTACTCTGCGCCCGTCACCTAAAGTAAAAGTAGTTCCTGAATTTGCAGCACGAGGCTGAGTGAGCCCAGCTCTACTCCTCCCACCAGGGAAAGTTGCTGACAGAACCAGAAATTGAACCGGGGTCCTGCGCATGGCAGCCAGACGCGTGAACCGTTCAGGTACCGAGGCGGACGTGCTAGTTACCTAATCAGTAAAATTTGTCGTGTCAGCGTCGGCTGTTATAGTGTCACACTAAATGTATTCTGTCTTCGCCCGGCAATGAGATTCTCTCCGAGACTACTTTGTGCTCGAGGGACCCGATGATTAAACGTAAACTCGGGGCGCCGGCTCGTCCCTGCGGCGTGCCTTTCACTGCGCTCCCGAATTAAGGCCATGCATATGTAGATTGGGCACAGTGGCAGAGCGACCCCGGGTCTCGTCAGGTGGTGATAATTGCCGCGGCAGACAGCGCGCGCTTGTCCGGACACCGGAAGCTGCGTCGCTCGTCTTCTCCTCCCCCGCCCGCCGCCGCCGCTGTCCCTCTGTCGCTGGCGTGGGCCGCCGCCGCCGCCCACGGCTTCCTCCCCCCCCCCCCCCCCGCTCCCTCCCCCGTCCCTCATTATCCCCACAGCCGATGGCGCACTGCTGTAGCGGCCTCTGCGCGCTGACGGCTTATTTATACCGGCCGTCCTCACACGGCGCGCAACGCGGCAATTACACGCGCCGCGCCGCCTAACTCGATTATAACAGCGCCGATAAAGCGGCCGGGGCAGCACGCGCGTGCTGCGTGTCCCGCACAGCCGCGAAGCTGCGCCCTCCAGGGCACAGTGCGCTGCTCCTCTGTTACTGTCTCACTACATTCTCCTCACTAAGCAGATTCAGAAGGATGTAGGTTGCAGTAGGTACTGGGAGATGAAGAAGCTTGCACAGGATAGAGTAGCATGGAGAGCTGCACCAAATCAGTCTCAGGACTCAAGACCACAACAACAACAACAACATATTCTTCTTCCTACTACCCTGCCTGGTTGCTCTTACGCTCTCAGTCCGTCTCCTTGCTGGCCTTCCTTCATCTCTTCTACCTGTTCCACTTTCGAGCATTTGTCCGGAGACCTTTCCGGTCTTCATCCGTGGTACATGATCAATCCGAGGCCTTCTGTGTCTTTGTACCGTGTTGAGAACTGGAATACTCTGATGTCCTTAAGAATATCATTATATCGTTTCCTGTTCTGTACTGTGCAGCCCCCTGTTCTTCTGATGAATCGCACCTCAGCGCTCACTTGTCTCCGTTCATCAACTCTACGAAGTGTCCAAGCTTCACTGCCATACAAGAAGCCAAGTTTGGAATCTTTTAATAAAGCGATCTTGAGCGCAACAAATCTGTATTTTGGATGACAACTCGTTTCGGTCGGTAACTTACATCTACATGGATACTCTGCAAATCACATTCAAGTGCCTGGCACAGAGTTCATCGAACCACTTTCACAATCCTCTATTATTCCAATCTCGTATAGTGCGCGGAAAGAATGAACACCTATACGAGGTGCATTCAAGTTCTAAGGCCGCCGATTTTTTTTCTCTGGAGTGGAAAGAGATAGAAACATGCGTATTGTTTTAAAATGAGGCCACTTTCATTGTCAATACATCCCAGAGATGGCAGCACCGTACGGCAGATGGAATTTTACCGCCAGCGGCGAGAATGAGAACTGTTTTAAATACATAAAATGGCGACGTTTTCCTTACTTGAACAGCGTGCAATCATTCGTTTTCTGAATTTGCGTAGTGTGAAACCGATTGAAATTCATCGACAGTTGAAGGAGACATGTGGTGACGGAGTAATGGATGTGTCGAAAGTGCGCTCGTGGGTGCGACAGTTTAATGAAGGCAGAACATCGTGTGACAACAAACCGAAAAAACCTGGTCACGATCGTGTCACCTACCGTCACCTTCGTGAAGCTCCTGTCTCTTTCCTCTCCACCCTGGCCAGGCTCTACAATGTAGTCCTGTCCACCGGTTACTACCCCGACCTGTGGAAAACCTCCCGTATCCTCATGTTCCTTAAACCTGGCAAACCGCCGTCCGCCGTCTCTTCCTACCGTCCCATCAGCCTTACCTCGGTCTTCAGCAAGGTCCTGGAATCTATCCTCACCCGTCGCATCCACCAGCATCTCCGCCAGCACCGCCTCCTTCCCGTCACCCAGTGTGGCTTTCGGCCGTCCTTCTCTTCCGACGACCTTCTCCTTCACCTCACTCATCTCCTTTCCGAACAGCTTAATTCCCGTCGCTCCGCAATCTTCCTCTCCCTGGACCTCGAACGTGCATATGACCGCGTATGGCATTCCGGTCTCCTCTTCAAGCTCCAAACCTTCGCCCTTCCCATCAACTACGTCCGTCTGATCGGCTCCTTTCTCTCCCGCCGTCCTTCCTATGTCACCATCCATGACACCGATTCCTACACCTTTTTCCCCTCCGCCGGTGTGCCCCAAGGCTCCGTCCTCTCCCCCCTTCTGTACCTGTTGTACACGGCGGACATGCCGCCGCCGTCACCCCCCGTCCACCTTCTCCAGTTTGCCGATGACACCGCCTTCCTTGCCCTTGCCCCCACCCTACAGCGCTCCCAACGCCTTCTCCAATCCCATCTTGACCGGTTCACCGCTTGGTGCAACCAGTGGTTGCTCAAGGTCAATCCTTCCAAAACCCAGGCGATCATTGTAGGCAAAACCACCCCTTCCTTCCGCCTCCTTGATTTCTATCTCACCGTCTATGGCCGTCCCATCGCCCTCACTCCCACCCTTAAGTAGCTTGGCGTCACCCTCGACCGTCGCCTCTCCTGGGCTCCCCATCTCCAGACAATCCAAGCCAAGGCACGTTCCCGCCTCCGTCTCCTCAAGCTCCTTTCCGGCCGTACGTGGGGTCTGGACCCCTCCACCATCCTCCACACCTATAAATCCCTCATCCGCCCCATCCTTTGTTATGCCCATCCAGCATGGATCTCCGCTCCCCCTACCTTTTATAAATCCCTCCAAATCCTTGAACGCCATGCTCTCCGCCTCGCCTATCGCATCCGTCTCCCCTCCCCCACGCGGATCCTCTACGATCTCATCCCCTTCCCCCACCTCCTCCTTTTCCTTGAGAGGATACGGATCCTGTACACCTCCCGCAAACTCGATCCTCCTCACCCGCTCGTCTCCCCGATCCTCTCCCAACCCCGCCCGCTGCCGCGCCTGTATTCGCACGTCCCACCCGGTCTCCATCTCTCCACCCTCCTTACGTCAACTGCTGAACAGTGCAGCATTACTCTACAGTATATACGCTGAGGCAAGACACGCGATAGCGATGAGCACATCCACGAATGACGGTAGCATCTCGTACTCAGGGTATAAAAGGGCAGTGCATAGGCGAAGTTGTCATTTGTACTCAAGTGATTCATATGTATAACTATATATGACGGTAATATCTGTTCCCGAAAGAACAGTTACCGTGGATGACCATGCAGCTTTGCTAGAAATGAAATGATAATTAAATAGACACCATAGCTGCAAACAGGCGTTGATGTACTTCATTGTGGACATGTTGAAAATGTGTGCCCCGACCGGGACTCGAACCCGGGATCTCCCGGTCGGGGCACACATTTTCAACATGTCCCCAATGAAGTACATCAACGCCTGTTTGCAGCTATGGTGCCTATTTAATTATCATTTCATTTCTAGCAAAGCTGCATGGTCATCCACGGTAACTGTTCTTTCGGGAACAGATATTACCGTCATATATAGTTAAAAATATGGCTTCCCGGCCATTGACCTTCTTGTGCGAACGCACACGCTATGCCCGAACTCGTACGGGACTTGATAGATTAATCTGCCACGAGTAATGAGTATGATAGGCAAACATCTATTAGGCGCACTACGAATGTAGTGGTGTGGACATGTAGGGAATGTGTATCTCACGGGGAGCGTGCAAGGGATAAGTCCCTGCAGACGCACTATCCTCTGTGCCCGCGGTGGCTCAGATGGATAGAGCGTCTGCCATGTAAGCAGGAGATCCCGGGTTCGAGTCGCGGTCGGGGCACACATTTTCAACATGTCCCCAATGAAGTACATCAACGCCTGTTTGCAGCTAGGGTGTCCATTTAATTATCATTTGATTCATATGTGATTCCGATGTGATTGTGGTCGCACGACGGCAATTAATAGACTTTGAATGCGGAATGGTAGTCGCAGCTAGACGCATGGGGCATTCCATTTCGAAAATCGTTAGAAAATTCAATATTCCGAGATCCGCAATGTCAAGAGTGTGCCGAAAATACTAAGTTTCAGGCGTTACTCTCACCACGGACAATACAGTGGTCGACAGCATTCACTTAACGACCGAGAGCAGCGGCGTATGCGTAGAGTTGTCAGTGCTAACAGACAAGCAGCCCTGCGTGAAATAACCGCAGAAATCAATGCGGGACGTACGACGAACGTATCCATTACAACAGGCGGCGGAATGTCGCGTGAATGGGCCTTTGATAACAACACGATATCGCCTGCAGCGGATCTCCTTGCCTAGTGCCGATATCGGTTTGTGCGTTGGCCGTGGCGTTGTGAGATGAGTCCCAATTTCATTTGGTAAGAGATGATGGTAGGGTTCGAGTGCTGCGCAGACCCCACGAAGCCATGGACCCAAATTCTCAACAAGACAAGACTATGCAAAATTATGGCGTCTCCATAATGGTGTGGGCTGTGTGAACGTGGCATGGACTGTATACTCCGGTCCAAATGAAACAGAGGAAATCGTTATGTTCAGCTACTTGGACACCATTTGCAGTCATTTACTTTTGTGGATGACAATGCGTCATTTCACCTGGCCAGAGTTGTTGGGGATTTGTATAGAGAGACCACCCGTCACGAATTTCATAGATCATTTATGGAACAGAATCGTGAGGTCAGTCCGTCCACAAAATCTTGCACCGGCAACACTTTCGCAATTATGGATGACTATAGAAGCAACATGGCACAATATTTCTGCACGGGGCTTCTAATGAACTGTTGAGTCCACGCCACGTCGAATTGCTGCATTACGCCGAGCAGAAGGAAGTCCTGCACGACATTAGGTGGTGTCCCATCACCTCTGTCATCTCAGTGTAAAATCTACTACTTAGTGAACAACCGCTAACACAGATCGGATGCAAATGAGCAACCTGAAACACGTGAAAATCTCCACAGGGCATATCTTCACGCTCAACATATCACAACCAAATTCTCCCATAACTACAATCGCGCACAGGCCAATAAAATATTTTCCGTGCTATAAAGGATGAAGCTGTTGGACTATGAGTAAATGAGACGGAATTGTCACTGTAAATGGTCACTACAACTGATTTTGCATCCTGAGCTGCGCCACGCAGTGCCGTTCTGTCGGTGAAAAATCGAATGATCCCACCCTGGATAAAGGTCGACATGCACAGAACCTGCCCTGCCAATCTTCACGTTATTCTCTCTTGCCTGCCTTCAACACATCTGTGACAAGCGCAGTGCTGTGCTCATAAACCATAAGTATTTAACACACATAAAAATATCCAAACAATAAGTGAGCTGTGGCTGGCTCATGCTATGCGTTGGATTAAACCTTGGTTGCTATTCTGTGCTTAGTCTCTCACAGTTATTGCGATTATGCTGTTATCCTCTGTTTCCGCTGGTGGCAGCAGTGGTGTGCATCGATATTCGCACCTTGAACTATCTTTGACCTGGCGCTCATAGTTTCCTTCTGGACTGCGTGCGGGAGTTGGCTGGCGTCGAGCAGCGAGGAAATCTCCGCGTTGCGTAGTTTGGCCGGGCCCGCTGGCAGCCTCTATGCAGTGTCGGAGTGTGTGGTGCTGTTCCCATTGCTACGAGGTTCGTGGCTCACCGATCCTGGACATGAAAGTTGAGTTTTGACTTAATCTACCAGCAAGTCACGACTGTTGACACTGTGACGTTTGGAGATCATTGTCGGCCGTTGGGATATTCCCTTCTCGAGTTGGCAAATTTTAGCCACCCTCCGGTGGAGTTTAACTGTACTTGATTATTCGAATTGAAGTCCACCAGCGGAATCTTCTGCCTTGTGGCCGTTAACGTTCCGGTTACCTGCCCTGGCCGTTGACGTAAATTCAGGCAGTGTAATTTCCTCATCATGTTATCGCTGTCCAGTATAGTGTGTAGTTTGACAGCTCAATGTGTAATTGGTTGTGGGCGCCAATACCTTCTACTTTGTTTCATTGAACTCCCTGTTGTGGGCTGGTCAGGTAAAGCGGAGGTTATCTTGTCGGCGGGTTCATTGACTGTCTGTCGGTTGCGTTGTCATCAGATTGATAATGATTGGGCCGACTGCCCGTCTCACCTAAGCGAACGTTAGTGTTTGAATTCCAGGCCGACCCTCGGAACTTCTGAGCGCCCTTGGATGTATTGCTTTTTGTTGTTTGTTCTTATTGTTTGTACTTGTATGGCTTCTAGCCGATTTTTAGATTAAGGTTGTTCTGCTCTTAAGCTGTCAGATGGTTTGGGCCTTCAGCCTAAAGTAAGAACTGTTTTACGTAAAGCCTTTGGCATTTTGAAAATTAATGTTATTGAGTCTTAACTGTTGGGCCTTCAGCCGATTTTGAATTTAAGTTTTTTGCTCTTAAAGTGTCAGATTCTTGGGCCTTCAGCCTAATTAAGGAACTGCTTTAAGATAAGGCTTTGCCTTTTAAATTTCCGATTTTGGTTGAGCTTTAAGTTATTGGCTTTCAGCCGTTTTTAAATTAGTGGTTTTGCCCGTAAGGCATGAGATTGTATGGCGGTTTAGCTGCTAATTAAATTCCAAAACTAAAGCTGTGTTTCTTTTTAAATTTTTCTTAGCTCTTGTAATGTTTGATCAAATAAAAGGTTGCATGTGCAAGTGTAACTGACAGCCGCTTGTTTTGGCCCCTTTCCACAACTTAAACCACCTGTCCTGTCCTGCGGGTATAGCAGGGCGTCTCAACAAGTGCTGACAACTGCTTTGCAATGGAGAATCGTCACACTGGGACTTACAAAAATTGATGTACATATACACTGATATAAAAAAATCGCAACACCAAAAATAATTAATGTACAGCATGAAATTTGGGAATACTTTTGTGTGGGTAATATATTTAAGTAATTAATACTGCAAGATCACAGGTTAACGTAAGCATGGGGTAAGACATTGTAAATGTGAAATGCTGGTACATTAATAGGAGGTATAATCGCCAGCATGTTGAATGCAAGCATGTAAACGTGCATGCATTATGTTGTACAGGTGCCAGATGTCAGATTGTGGGATGGAGTTCCATGGTTGTTGCACTTGCTCGGTCAATACAGGAACGGTTACTGCTGTTTGTTGATGACGATGGAGTTGTCATCCGATGACGTCCCATATATGCTCCACTGGAGACAGATCTGGTGATCGAGCAGGCGAAGGCGACACGTCGATTCTCTGTAGAGCATGTTGCGTTACGACAGCGGTATATGGGAGAGCGTTATCCTCTTGGAAAGCACCCTCAGTAATGCTGTTCATGAATGCCACTAGGAGCACAACATCCCGATTCACCAGATTGACTTAACATTTGCAGTCAGTGCGCGAGGGATAACCATCAGAGCGCTCGCACTCTCATACGAAATCACATCTCAGACGATAACTCCAGGTGTAGGTTGTAACCTCCACCTCACTTATCGACCTTAATGACAGTGAAAAATTAAACCGCGTGTACCTAATGGAAATTTGGGAAAAGCAATCGTCACCGAAGTTAATCTGTCGGTAAAGAGGGAGGAAAGGGTTACATCTAAATGAAAGGAAAAATCCAAATGAAACTGGTGGAAATTAATTTTGAAAAGGGGTAAAGTTAATGAAGAAAGTAAATGTGCGGCCGTTACGTTAACAATTAACTAGCGGTAATTAAATATTTGAGATTTGGGGGAAATTACGGTCGCCAGTCCTATGGACAATTACTATAGTAACTGAAAAAGAAAGGTAATTACACATATAATTAGCACTAGAAGCGTGGCAACTGAAGGTTCACACGTGTAGTGTGAAAACTGAAAGTTTGTCAGAAGTAATAACTTTCGCTGCACTCTGACTTAATTTAGCAAAAGAATTAATAAAACCGGAAAACTGAAAGTTAATTTAGTGACTGAAATTAATAAGAAGCTTTCTTTCTTAAGCACATCGAAATTCAGTAAAATACGGTTAGTCTTGGACTACCTCAACAATCGTTTCAAAAGCTACTTGAATCTACGCAATTTAGAAATAAGAGATTTAGCTTTGAACTTGAATTAAATGATTCTGAACAATTAACAATAGTAAGATTTAGTACGTACCAAGCTGAGCTGCAGTCACAGGTAAGCTATAATACGGTAACAAAACTCGCACTCTTTATTTGTGCTTGTGTAATCTAAATATTGTAGCCAGCTATGAATACTTAAACTGAACTTTGAAATTAAAGCACTGAAATGGAATTATGCTGGCGTTTGAATTTCAACGACACTCGGGTTCATTTCGGAAAAGGAAGGGACCCTGTTTGGTAATGCAATTGGGACAATGGGCAACAAAGGTTCATGCTAAGTTGCTGTAATTTGGTGATTCAACAATTTTAAAAGTTTGAAAAGCTGAGATCTGCCATACAGTTCTAAAACTTTACGTGCTTCCAGTCTTCCTTGTTGGTTGATTGAAGGTTTGAAGTCGTCGATCGAGGAGGTGGCGACAGTCACTCATTGTCGGCCGTCGCTGTTGCAGAAGCTGGATGTTGGCGCGCCTTCTTCTCGGCACGGTCACCAGACGAAACGGGCTCTTGATGTGCGCCAGCTAATGCTTCCCGTCCGCGACACCATGTCAGAAACTGTCATCGCAAGTCGAGCGCAATTACATGCTGCCCAACCCCGAAAGCGCGGCAACTCGCGGGAGCTTCACACAACACACCTGCACCACTCGCTACTCCAGCCAGACTTTCTCTGCCCGCGCTCCACGCGGCAGAGTTAACACTACCAAAGATCCTACACACTTTGATTCTTCACACGACCCATCGATGTAATCGTTCGATAGCAGTTTTCCCTAGGCAAGACCCAGCGTAAAAATACAAATAATATTTACGAAACAAACCAATTATACATCGACATAAGTGCATAAATATATATATACAAACAGTAAAACAATTACAATATATAAAGAGACAGAAATGTCATATCTTGAGGTAACAAAACAAGGAAAAAAAATAATAGTACAATAGATGGAAATAGGAGGATATGCATTTCCGGCGTTACAAGGTCCACTGGGTCTAGCACAGAGATACGTTAGTTACAGGCCCTCTACTGGCTTCTAACCAGCACACGGCCATTACTGGCACCGAGGCAAAACCAACTTTCATCAGAAACGCAATAGACACCCTCCCTGCTCTCCAATGAGCTCTCGCTTGATGCCAATGAAGTCGCAAATGGCGGTGTCTTTGGGTCACTGGAATACTCGCTACAGAGCGTCTGACTCGGAGTTGTCGTTGAAGTAAACAATTTTTAACAGTTCGTTGTGTCACTGTGGTGCGAACTGCTGCTCAAACTGCTGCTGCAGACGCAGTACGACGCGCCAAACACGGTGGCTTTGCTCTCGATAGTGCTACGTGGCCGTCTGGAACGCCGACTTCTTGCTACAGTATATTCGCGTGACCACAGCTATTAGCAATCATGTACAGTGGCTACAATTCTGTCAAGTCTTTCTCCAATTTCGCAGAAGGAACATCCAGCTTCTCGTAGCCCCATTACACGTCTCAGTGAGATGTTGACAATAATGGCGTTTGATTAAAAGCAGCCCACCATGTCCAGTCTCAAAGGCAACCAACGCTCACGACTGTTACAGCGCGTATTTAAAGCAAACCTGATTTGCATCCTCATAGTGTCGGCAGTAGCGCCACTCTTGAGCGACTGGCGCGAAACGTGAGTAGACATCATCTTTTAGATGTAGAAACACGCCTACCAACTTACGTTAATGTCGCACGACTAATTCTTGCTGTTACAATTTTTTCCGTCAGTACATATGTATACTCCCCATTTCCCCCTTAACCACTGAATCGATGTCAGCCAAACTCGGTACATACATCACTTACAGTCTGAAAATCATCGTTTTGGGGATAAGAACCACCTATATAACAAAGCGAGGGAGAGCACGGGGAATGGGTGAAAACGCAGTGTAGCGCACGACGCGCGAATGTCCACATTGAGGATGAGAACGCTGAGAGACTTGCACCAAACTTCGCACAGAATTTCAAACCTTTCCGGAACTTTTTCACACTGACAAAGGGCACAAAATGTTCAAAGGAAAAAAGTTTGTCGGTTCCTACATTTTCTCTGTTCATGCAGTAAAACTTCTTCATGAAGCAAGACGTTTTAACGTTTCACTTATTTACTGCTTACTTTATTCCAACAGTTTTCGCAGACTATATCCACATTTGCCGCTTAATGTACCTACAAAAATATATCACTGTGCGGCACATAGTTCAGGAGAAATGCTACTGAATATTGACATGAGTGAAAACTGTGGAATCATGTATGACGTTTTAATTTACTAGTTCTTTGCTACAAAATCTATTCGCAACAGATTTCGCAGACAGTAGGCAAATATACCACTGGGTGTACCTGCAAAATTGCGTGGCTGTACATCACACGATTCAGGAGATGCGTAAAAATGAAACTGTAGGACGAGAGTTACTAGAGATGTTTGTTAAATACGCGTATGTGTTTAATTTCTCGTGAAATACATTAAATATGTGAAATACACGCATAAAAAACGTTTTGCATCAGCCCGGTTCCCAGAACTCCTGAAGACAGATGTTGACTGTGGGTATTGTATCACAGACACAGTCCCTTTGACTGTTCAAGAGTTGTCACGAAACCCTCCCAAAGAGGTAAACAACCATCGACGAGCAGCGCCTATTAGACGGAGGGGGTCCGACAGCCGATCAGTTCCAGTCATTCCACCAGGCAGGAGGTACGCAGCTCGCATTGTCTGTAGTTCAACCATGCCTTGACAGTCAGTACCGCCGTTCGATCTTGTCCGCATTGTCACTTTGTGCCAGGAAGCGCTCTCTACAAGGGAAATGTCCAGGCGTCTCGGGGTGAACCAGAGCGATGTTGTTCGGACATGGGGGAGATACAGAGAGGAAGGAACTGTCCATCACATGCCTCGCTCAGGCCGCCCAAGGGCTACTACTGCAGTGGATGACGCTACCTACGGATGATGGCCCGGAGGAATCCTGACAGCAACGCCACCATGTTGAATAATGCTTTTCGTGCAGCCGCAGGAAATCGTGTTACGACTCAAACTCTGAGCAATAGGCTGCATGATGCGCAAATTCGCTCCCGACTTCCATGACGAGGTCCATCTTTGCAACCACGACACCATGCTGCGCGGTAGAGATGGGTCCGACAACATGCCAAATGGACCGCTCAGGATCGGGCATCACGTTCTCTTCACCGATGAGTGTCGCATATGCATTCAATCAGAAAATCGTCGGAGACGTGTTTGGAGGCAAGCCGGCCAGACTGAACGCCTTAGGCACACTGTCCAACGAATGCAGCAAGGCGGAGGTTCCCTGATGCTTTGGGGTGGCATTACGTGGGGTCGACGTACGCCGGTGGTGGTCACAGAAGACGCCGTAACAGCTGTACGAAACGTGAATGGCATCCTCCGACCGATATTGCAACCATATCGGCTGCATATTGGCGAGGCATCCGTCTTCATGGACGACAATTCGCCCCCCCCCCCCCCCCTCCCTCCATCGTGCACATCATGTCAATGAATTCCTTCAGGATAGCGAAATCGCTCGTCTAGAGTGGCCAGCATGTTCTCCAGACATGAACCCTATCGAACATGTCTGGGAATTGGAGGGGGAAGGAGGAGATCGTGAGAAGGAAAAGAAGGAAATGGATTAGCGAGAGGGGATTGACGGAAAGTGAGGGGAGGTAGAGGTGGTGGACAAGACGGCATGGAGGAGAAGGACAGAGAGGAGTAAAGGAGGAGATGGGTAGAGAGGGGGGGAAGGAGATGGAGTAATGGAAGACTGAATAAAATACATACCTGGGCAACATCGAGTGCTCAGGTAGCTTTTCTATATACAGTCGGCTAAAGAGGATTAGTTGTAGATTATGTAGTTGTAGGTTAACATCTTTCTGAGGTTCAAATCGTGTCTGAGTTTAATAAGATATCGATGCATACTTCATTAAAAATGACAGACAGTAAGTTTTCAACGAAATTGACATAATGCTGACTGAGAAATTGCTGCAACGCCACGAGAAGAACGTCTTCTAAAAACATTGAAACAAAAGCTCTCTAGAACTGTTTAATCGTGGATGTCCAGCTACCACTGATGGGAGGTACTTCATCAACGAGGTAGACTGCTTCGGAAAAGCTACAAACTTTTTTAATCTATGCAGATCGTAAATGCAAAGTAAACGAGTCCAACACCCATAAAACAATACAATCGATCAGGCAAAGCTAGTTTCGTAGCAAATCCTTCGAATTGTGAGTTCCTCAGAAAGCAGGTAGCGCTACTAAAAAATGCAGCACTTACTCAAAACTCGGCAAGTGAGCCCTCCAGTCGGCGCCAGCACCAGACGGTAAGTGCTCAGAACTATTCACCTCTAAACTTAATTCTCCACGTTTAGGAAAACTCTACACCGAGTAAAGGCTTCCCAGCCATTTGCACAGTGACCAGCGAGAGTTTCGCTTTATTTATGTGACTACAAGGCAACCCTGCAGAAATTTCATATTCCTGGCTTCCGTATTCCACTTATTGCTTGAGCCCTTCGCACTATAACGGACAAGTACACTAAACACTTTGAATAATATTTTTTTTTTCAAAATGATTTTCGATGAAACCGTGAATTGATTAACATATGTGTACGGTGGAAGTAGACATATCTTTACAACCTGTGAAACGAATTATTTTACAGGGTGACAATTACCGAAGTATATGAAATAAAATCGTCATAACTTCTGAACAGTTTACGTTTGGACGTTCAAACTCCACGGTTGGCAGTGGGCAATGATGGGAATTAGTATGCGCATGATGGTTTGGGGGGGGGTTCGTCAATATGCAAAATTGGCGCACTTGGAGCACTGAGAATCCGTATTTTGCGATTCGAAGAGTGTGTGGTGTGTAATGTCCAGTCACGGAATAATAGGTGCGATATTCCTTGGTGGCACGGTGGCTACCGAACGGTATGTGAAGGTTTTGGAAGATGATTTCATTCCCATTATCCGAAGTGACCCTGATTTCGGCATAATGTGGTTCATGCAAGATGGAGCTCGACCCCATCGAAGCAGGAGAGTGTTTGATGTCCTGGAGGAGGACTTTGGGGACCGCATTGTGGCTGTGGGTACTCACAGGCCACTGGCATGGGCCTCGGTTGGCAGCCATATTCTCCGGATCTGAACACGTGCGATACCTTTCTGTTCGGCTATATTAAAGACAAGGTGTACAGCAATAACATCAAAACTATTTCTGGGCTGAAAACAGCCATTCAGGAGGTCATCGACAGCATCGATGTTCCGACACTTGAGCGGGTCGTCCAGAATTTCGCTATTCGTCTGCGCCACATCATCGCGAATTATGGCGGGCATATCGAACGTGTCATAACCTAAATCCGAATATCTGTAGTGACGCTTACATGTTGAATAAAGTGTCTGGACGCCATAGTTTGTAACAAATTTACTTTTTTTCATACAGTTCAATAATTGTCACACTGTACATGTGTATTACCTTGAAAAGAGAAAAAGGTGCAACAGTTATTTTTGCAATTGTAAATGACTGTCCTACTCGAAGGGTTAAATATTGAATCAATCGGCATTAAGTATGTTGCCGTGAAAGTCAAGCATTTTGACCGGACAATTGGCTCGGCGCTATCCGTGGTGACGTGCGGAACTTTAGCCGGGAACGAGAAAGCAGCGACGCTTTGTAGTGTGCGGGCGCGTTGTCAATGGCCGGAGATGTAAAGCTACTATTGTGGTAAGTGGCGCGTCGAAATACTCTGAAAGTGGTGTAACGTCTGTTTGTCTCTGAAATTCTACAGTCGCGGATTCAAGAATTTGCAGACGTATGACACTGTGGAGATTGGTGAGCCATGGCTGCCGCTGTAACAATGGCTGCTGAGAGCGTCATGTTTGGTGGCATTTAAACATTTGTCAGAGACGAGAGATCACTGGCCGTCACGCTGCCTAGGTCGCAACCACGACAGTTCAGAACTGACGATTTGTTTATTAGACTCGCAACTGTAAAGAACAGCAGTTACAATAGTGCAAGTAGGAATTTGAAAATAGTGTGCATACATCAGTTCATTCTTAACACTGACTTGACTTTAACGTACCAACAATGCTCTACTCTCAACTCTGTATCATTTATTGTAGACACTAATCTCAAGAACCGTATTTGCAATTTCTGGAACTTAAGTATTTCAAAGTATGAAGTTCATTTATTCTGGTAGAAACCTAAGATCTGTGCACTGGTCGCCTTCGTTTTTACAGTTTCCTGACATAAATTTCGCTGAAAGAAAGTTCACAATCTAATTAATAATTTTTAATAAATGCTTATGTGAAAGTTTTAAAGATGACTGTCTATACGTGGCATTAGAAACAGTATTGTTTGCTTCTATGTTGAAATTTTAAGTAAAAATAACAGTAAAATAACTAGTCGTTAATTCACAGTAAATTTTATAATTAATAAATAAATTAGGTCCTTCAGAGCTTGGAGATTATAAGAACGTAGTCACAATATTTGTTCCAGAGGGTTTAATAAGATGAGTCAAAAACATCTTTTTCCTGTGCATGCAAAGGGAAGCTGTTGGACTGGGGGATGCAGTTACAGTGTCACAACGACATGGAAGGTAGCCAACGCTAAGTTAGGGCAGAACTTTTGTAGCAGAGGGTGATATAAACGGTCGAGCCCCGGCATTCACCATTTACTTTGTGATCAGTAGTTGATCGCGCTTTTTATCTAACAACAATCCAGTTAGAGCACACACAGTTCAAATTAGAAACCAGTGATGTAAATATCACTATTTGTCCAGATAATAACTGTTGGATACTGCCTACTCGTCGAACTTGGGGTGCCTAGGAAACCTGCTTTCTCGCATCGCTAGACAACAACTCAAGCAAATCGTATTAATGAGTTTTTATTGCAGAAAATAAATGACAATACTTAATTTTGATAAATACATAGATGTGTTTCAAGCAAAAGGCGCCATGCATTATAATCAATGTCATTAAGTGTAACGATTTCAAAATAAGTGAAATAATACAGTGGATGCTTCTATCCAGGTCGCTGGTCTTGACTTTTCTGTAGAACTGGTAGAACGGGACGCGACCAGTCGGGTGCAGCGCTTAAGTCTTCGCGTAGAGGGCGCTGCCGCCGCTTTGTCGTCCTAAGGACTCAGTCTGTGCTGGGCTGCATTGTTTATTTATATAATTTGAGCCGTCATAGGCAGCAGCTCCATACAGTGTGTTGACCGTGAGGTCTGGAGTCCAACTGACCTAATACACAGTAACGCCACCAGAGGACGTTGTCGTCCCTCCCCCTCTCCCCTCCAAGAGGATCCAACACAGCTATGTGGTTGAATGGAAAGACTTGATTCCAAATCACAGACAGCTTTTGCACCAGAAAGCGTAACACTAGACATCTGAAAAGCCTGTGTACATTTCTTACGACCTCAGTCAGCACACCATCTACTGCATGTGATCATTCTCAATCAACCAAGTGGATATATCGCAGAACTTTGACGTGGCATCGAGACAGAATGCGTTACAAGTACTGGAGAAACAATTAGCGGCGGCATGAGGAAGTTGCAAATACCGGCTTCATACCACGTTCCTTAGCCGAATCACTTTCTAAATTCGGTGATTTTATTACGTGCTTACACTGTCGGCGATGGGTAACCGCAGTGTTTGTCTGTTAATATACACTCCGGCGATCACTGTCTACATTCAGTGTCGCAGTATTTGTCTGGGAAAATCACTTCATTCAGAGGTAATGCCATACCTCGATTTATAAAGCTTTTTACATTGATATCGTTAGCGATACTTGTGAGCACCAGTAGAACACAGACCGATTGTGATAGTAACATGGTTGTTGCAACCGTGTTTTTAACATCTGGTGGCTCGCTAGCATTCAGTTATTGGTGAATTATTATACTTAGTAGCAGGATATGGGTGATAGGTTCGCCTTTAGCATCAGGCTTATAAAGTATGTTTGTGTTTTGACTTGTGCAAAGAAAATGACAGTGTCCTGTCGTAAGGAAGGTATAGATTTGATGTGCAATACTGCAGTAGCAGGAAAAGGAATGAACATTTTTTTTCCTTTTGCTTGGAAAATTGTGCCAAGTCATAAGAATGTTACAGATATTTCTACTTCCAGAGCCACAACCGTCAGCAGGTGGTATTTCCCATACTTCACTCATTGTCGAATGTCGTCCAATTGAGACCACAATCGTAATATTTGATTGTAAGTACAGTGATCAAAAATATGTGTGGCCAGTTTCCTGGGACGATTCTGCCTGGTGCGCGAGGAGCACGTAACTGCTGTTACCTGTGGTGGTGGGAACGATTCACGTTTCCAGCTAACGGCAGGAGCCGTCAGAATGGAAAAGCCGGTTCAGGTACAGGAATGTAGCTGACCTAACCGTGTCGCCCTCTAGATGGCTGAATAGCGAACTAATAATCAATATCGCGATAGCGTTTGTTCTCCGAATAAATTTGAGAAGATTCAATATGGACCTTTGTTTGCGCTGAACCATTATTCCCTCCCACGTAAATTGTCTGGTTGACTATTTCTGCATATTTCCTGTCTTTATTTGGTTGATAGAACATCGATTGTGGTGTGTGTTGTGTGCATCTAGTAGGGGGAAAATGGGTGGAAGACACGTTTGCTAGTTCTCTAGACATGAGAAACACCTTAGCTCACTTCGTGAATTATAAGGATGATTCGGAATCTGTTATATCATCGACATCGGTATTCGCAAGTAGAGTTATCAGTTTCCTCTATTTTTTCGACTTTCCACGAAAAGGACTTCACAGACGAGATAAGTTTCTAGTTACTCAGTGGTTTGCAGCAGGTTCCACCTCACTGCGCCTCGCTAGAGTTTCGGGTTTCTAGAGACATAATTTCCAGTCCTTATCTTCGGAATTATATTGTGCAAGCGATATTGCTATGTGCTTGATACCGAGAAGTCTCGCGTAAATGGTATTATGTTGTGGTAAACCATGTGAAAATACATATGTTCTCGTGATCCCAGAGTGTGAAGATTGGTGCAGAAACGAAGCAAGCCATCAGGTTGGACAGAAACAGTAACGCCTTTGTGACGAGGGAACGGACCCAGCCTTCGTACAACAGTTCAGAGAGTGACCTTGGTCTGCTAAGGGTGCTCTGGTCATGCATTGGGCCACTGTGTGTGCGGGGGCAGATGACTTGTGACTGTCGGCTGCAGTGGGTGACAGCCCGATCTTGCAGGAAATATCCAGTTAAAAAAAAAATGTCTCTGAGCAATATGGGACTTAACATCTGAGGTCATCAGTCCCCTAGAACTTAGAACTACTTAAACCTAACTAACCTAAGGGCATCACACACATCCATACTCGAGGCAGGATTCGAACCTGCGACCGTAGCGGTCGCGCGGTTCCAGACTGAAGCGCCTAGAACCGCTCGGCCACATCGGCCGGCGAAATATCTAGTGCTGTGAGGAGTATACACAGTGCATGTACTCATGCTGTCTCTCTTCGTGGTATATGTACAGTCATGCTCAAAAGTATCCAAACGACCTGAATTGCATTTCGCCTGATTCGCATGCAATCGGCATAACGCAGCTGTCTAGCAGGTCCTCTACTCGCTCCTTGGTACAGTCGTTTGACTATTGAAAATGGTTCCAACAAGTCGCCACTAGAAAACACTGCTCTGTATCGCAGTAACTCAAGATGTAAAGTAATACCAGAACACGTTATCAGAGATAAGACTGTCCTTAAGGCTTGTAAGCTCACATTTATCACAATAAATGACATACCTGAAATGTTACCACTCTCGTTATTACGTCAGATAGGTAATGCACCTAGTAAGTTCGTCGTATTCATGATTTCCTCTTCAAAGTAACATACCGTACTTATTATTTAACACAAAATGACATTAAAAATTTAAGTTATTCACGAGCAGCTAGTTGAGAATATGTATGAACTTCAAATGACACGACGAACCGTCTCGTTCTGCATATGGATTCAAACCCAGGTCATGCAGACTAAGCAAACATTTCGTGACTGACGGAAACTAACAGTCATTCCCGATTAGGCATACAGAGAGTGATATACCCCGATTTTAGACAGTATCAGTTAGCATACATCAACCTTAAATTACATAATGCAAACATTTTTAACGGACGCGAATTCCTACCCAGCATCTATTGTCCCTATTAACGAACTACGAGAGACGTTAAATATTGCTTCTTCACAAGTAACTTACTTGAAATGCCGTGCGGTAAAGCTTTGTGTTGAACAGGGATTCGAACCCAGAACCTAATCGGATTGATATCGAAGTACAATCAACTATGACATGTCGGATTTTCTCGGCAGTAGCTAGATGTTTTAACTGAAATGACGAGACGAAACATTAATTTTTTCCTTCCCAGGACTCCAACCCGGCACCTATCGCTGTTATATTCTAGAGAAAACGAACGTTAAATATGGCTTTGTTACACCAGCAGCGACATGTGAGCATGTTTGAACTAGAAATAATATGACGAAGAGTTCAGTGCTCACTGGAAATACAGCCCCACACATATCGTTGTTGACTACACACAAAGAGACGTCAGCTACAGAATTTTCCTCCACTAGCAACTCGGAATAACATCTTGAACTTACAGTGATCTTGCAAATAGTTCTGTGTCTCACTGGGAGCCAAAACGCTAGATATCGTTATTGTTGACAACGAATGAAAATACATTAAAAATCAAAATTATTATCCACCAGCAGATAGGTGTTCTCATGCTAGAGCTTGATAATACATAATGAAATCTTTAGTGCCGCGCCAGGATTCGAACCCATTCACAAGTAATATGTGGAGATGTTGAGGAATCTGCAGATTTGAACAAACAACAAAATGTAGCCGAGCTGGATTGTCACGAAGGGATCGAATTCCGCGTTTAGGGCGGTCTGAGTTGCATTCCCAGTTCAGAACCAATTTTATCGACACACAGAAGCTCAGATAAAAGATGGAATAAATGTCCTGTGACCCTACATAGCGATTGTTTCGTCACTAGAAATAAATAACTAGTATAAGAAATGTTACTGGTAATAGAGTTTCTGCACGTCGCCACTCCAGACTTTATTGTGGTTCAACCTAACGTCTACTTGATAGAGAAGGAATATCATCTTTAATGTTAATTTCAGACAACAATGCCATTATATCCATTATATCTTCTCCACTTAGTATAGCCAGAAGAGAATGGAATCTGTCTCCCTATCTAAAATCATTGATAGAAGTGGGAATCGAACCCAGACCACAGGTATAAGAACCTATCATCAGTCAAACAGACCACCATCCCCTCTTTTCTGTGACTTCTTTTTCTATCGTAACACCTTTCCGCCACACAGGACGACAATTCTGACACACAGGCTCCCTGCAGTAATTTGCAGCATGTTCAGTAAATTCATTTACTTTTTTGACCGAATCACCATGAACTAGCTGCCTCGGCTACCCAGTGCATACATTCGACTATTTTGTAATCACCGAAATAAAATCACGTAACTGCCACCTACACAGAACTGCCAACAGTGTAGGATGCAGAAATTTAAATAGGAAGTGTTCCTTTCCACTTGAGCTATTCTATTGCGCTATCTGTTTGTAGAAAATGTCGTGCAGTGCAAACGAAAAGCTGTAACTGTTTATCTCAGATGTCTAGACCCGGCCATATGAGTTACCTCACAGTACTGTGGAATGCAGTAGTTCTGGAAGAATTGTTGTTGAGCTAAGGAGCTCCTGTAGCTATGTGTCAGATAGGAGCGTAATGGTAAGTGTCCCGCTCTGTAGATAAGATGTCGCGAGTTCGAGTACATTTACTGCTACACTTTTTAAAACGCAATTTTGCTGTCTGCTGAAGTTATCAATCTAACGGAACTTTGAACATAATGCCCTACACTTCTCAACCGAAAATAGTCGCATGTGGAAAAAGGGCTAACTTCTGCGACATTTTGTTCTTTTCAGTTTTAATAGAGAGCCAGGCAGCAGATGCATCTCGAAGCTTTTGTATTATGTATGGGGAGAGTGCATCTTGCCAAAATACGTCAGAAAAGTATTTTATACATTAGCTGTCGTGTGGTAGTGGAATTTTATTCTTCTTCAAACCTTGTTTGACAGCTTTGACTCAGAACAAGTTTTCTACATGCATGTTATCAATAAACTGCATGTGCATTGTCAAACTGTTATAGATAACATCAGAGAATTCACATATATCGTTGATGATTAATTTCACTCTCACGTTTACTATTGTTTTAACAACACTAAAGAAAACCTTACGAAAATTGTGCATCGTATTATAAGAAATGAAATAAAAGTACCCACGATAACCTTACGACGAGTCTGTTTGAATAAAACTGAGTATCTGTACACAAGCATGCCGCTATCGACACGAATTAGTAAAATACTACTCACTTAGATTTTGATTGGGTCTGTGTTTAATTGGTATGCTGTGTCATACTCAAGAGGTATGCAAATGTGACATTTCATAAATATAGTCATGTATTTCTAGAAACCCAAAATTTGCTTGTCAGCAGCGGATAGAGGCGTTACCTGTTGTGCAGCATTGTAAGATTTTCACCATTGCACTATGAGCCGGAAGTATTTTATTGCGATTTCCTTATTTATGTTTGATCTGACTGCTTGCAGCTCTTTCACAGAAGGGATAAAAACGTTACAGTCAATGAGACTGGAACTGCAAACCATATCAGACGCTTCTTCTCAGGTCAGCACGTTTCCACAGAGCTGGCGAATAGGTATATGTCTTACCTTCCTCTTACGAGGCCAATAGTGGCTAGAACTCGTAAACCGCTGTTTAAAGGACGAGATCAGTTGCGATTTCCACCTGCAATGACTTTCCTGGGCTGAAAACCGTAAATTTACGATCTTTTGTTACACCTCAAGCGATAATAACTCAGATTATTCAGTGGAAATGACAGGTAAAATCAAGTGGACTTTGAGGCTTAATTCCGTACACACCAGGAAGTAACTCGTCGATCACAGAGTTGCCAAACATACCTTACCTGCCGCCCGGGGTGGCCGAGCGCTTAAAGGCGCTACAGTCTGGAACCGCACGACCGCTACGGTCGCAGGTTCGAATCCTGCTTCGGGCATGGATGTGTGTGATGTCCTTAGGTTAGTTAGGTTTAAGTAGTTCTAAGTTCTAGGGGACTGATGACCTCAGCAGTTAAGTCCCATGGTGCTCAGAGCCATACCTTACCTTGTTGTCAAATCTCCGTTACAGTACCAGCAGGAAGAAGACGAACCGATGTGATCCTACACCATAGCTGGTGTCTCCAAGTCGCAGCTGCTATGGCCTGGAATACGTAATGCGTCTGATTCGCATTTCTGTAACTAGGTTTAGGGACTGGAGCGTAGTTACTAATAATACTCAGAACTGACAGCAAGCTAAGCATCATAAATCAGTAACTCTCATAGTTGTTTTTATATTTCTTTCGTAAGTGTACTCAAAACTAAGAAACTCATTCACCGGCGTTTTCGTGCCTCAGCGATAGTCGAGCACAACAGACAAATAAAAATAAAAGAAGAATGTGTGTGTGTGTGTGTGTGTGTGTGTGTGTGTGTGTGTGTGTGTGACAGAGAGAGAGAGAGGGAGAGAGAGAGAGAGAGAGAGAGAGAGAGAGAGAGAGAGTAAAAAATTGTTGTAAAGAAATTGAATCATGGCATGTAAAGAAATCTTTCACTAAAATGTCTCGTTCCACATCATTACGAAATGTCGCATTCATAATCTATGGAAAAAGAATTAATCTAATGTAATCTAATCTAATCTAATCACATCATATTGATGACTAGCCATGGAGAGTCATGAATTACCGAAATTTTTCCCAATACCAGTAACCACATCTGAAATTGAAAATAAAAGACGACAATTTTTGTAATAAACCGGGACTCCTATCAAGACCCCTGTTAGCTAACCACGAAAGATGTCTGATATGGCTCCGTTCTGAAGTAACAAAGTGTGCATGCATTTAAAGATGACGTGCATGATGTGAAGTTCCCTGACGGAGACACGAACCCAATACGTAATCGGATGGTTAACTAAGAAAAATCAAATGCTACGTATCGGTTTTTCTTACGAGCTGCTAGGTGTTTGAATCTAAAATAAGGATACAAACTTTTGTTCGTAAGCGACAATCGAACTGCACACCTACCGTGCATCCACGAATATAGCTTACGTATCAGTTGGTTACTCACCAACAGTAAGATGTGTGCGTGTTTGACCAGAAATAACGACACCTATTGCGATTAATGGCAACACATGAACAGACATGAAAAATGCACGTTAATTTTCACTAGCAGGTGTGGGTGCACTTGATAGGGCTTGAAATGAAATTATGAATATTTTTGTACTGGATCCTTCGGAGGAGACCTAGAGAAGATTGCAGTCTTGGTAAAAGGAACTAAATGATTGAACTATACTGTTCCGAGAGATTCAGATCCTCGAAAGAGGAGATACGAATTCGAATCACAGTCCAGCACCAAATTTTTCAACGTCTCTAGTTCAATCAAGTACAAGTAAAATAAGAGCCCTGTTCCTTTAAATGGCTATCGGTTCATCAAATAAAATAAAAGTTTCTAATATAAGTAAGTTTACTGGCGACTGTATTTCTGTTTACCCCGACTTCCGCTATGTCATTTCCCAACGTAAACCGGCTCTGCCCAGTTGGTAATGAAGGAACGTGATGTTTAATGCGGATTCTGGATTATAACTGATAAATAAATCTGTTTGTGCCTCTTAAAGGTAAATGCCTGAACCCACGCATTGGACCTGTGATAGTTCGTTCCACCAGGTTATTGTGGCCACATTTCCCAGCCTCAGGAGTGTGCTGAAACGGATGATGTGCTTAGGTTACAAAATTATTCACGGTGGAAAAAATGCGATTTTATTAAATGGTTAAGTAGAAGCAGGTTTCTGACGCGGAGATTATTCACTTGTCAGCAGGATGTAAAGACTCTTCTAGGCATCATAGCATCGATGTGAATGTTTATTACATCAAAGTGGTATGTGATGATATAGTCGAGTTGCAGATCGGCTTCACACCGAAAAATTCAAGCTTTGATCAACAATAGCACAGCAGTGTAATTGAGTAAATGTCTTTCCGTATTTGACGATCTGTAGACTACTTTTTCAGGGATTAAGTGTCAGTGCAATATGGCGATCTGTACAAAAAATTTTTGCCACTGAAAGTGCTATCTGCAGAAAAATTGGCGGACAGTGCTCCCACACTGGCACCAGCTGCAGTTTGGGGGGGAGGGGGGGGGGGGTAAATACGGTAAGAGCCAATCAGAATGCTCCATTCATTCACAAGACATCCTTTGTGCAGTCTGGTTCGAACAAGATGGGGGCAAGGTATATACGGTAAGTTCTGAGAGTAACGTGAGGTCTTCTTTGTTGAAGTGTTCGATGACAAGTTGAAGCAGACTATCTACCTCTGGTGGGGATGCGGTCACTCATTCGCCACTGTGGCAGTAGGACATCTCCAGACCAGTAACTGTAGGACAGCGAAAATTTCAATCATTTCTCTCTTCTGTAGGCCAGTGCTTCGAATTCTGTTTGCGTAATTGTTCTGATTTTCGCATCTGTGCTTAGTTTCTCTTTCCAAAGAACAAGACTGCTTTTATGAGTAACGGTGTTTCCGCAAGCACACACTACTCAAGAAACTCCTCATGCTCTACAAGACGTGCAGCAACTTCCCTGGCCAGTACTTGTGTCCAGTGGAGCACCTGTGGGATATGATGGGACGAGAACTGACTTGTGCCACTCTCAACCAACAACTTTTGTAGAGCTACTGGTCGAGAAGGCCTGGCGTAGCATATCCCCAGATAGCATTCGCCGCCTGTACGATCGACCAGATGCCAGTATCAGCGACTGCGTTGCCACCTGTAGAGGCTACACCACGTACTAATATGTGTAATTCAGCATGGGTCGATACCTGGTAGCTCAGTACTGATTGTACCACTGAGATGTAAGTGTATAATCATTTCACATACTCCACATGCACAGTTTCAAAAGGTTCAAATGGCTCAGAGCACTATGGGACTTAACATCTGAGGTCATCAGTCCCCTAGACTTAGAACTATTTAAACCTAACTAAAGTAAGGACATTGACAGGTTCCATGCCCTCTTTTGCATGTCTCCTCTCATTTTCATCAATTTTATTAATGTGCTATGTCATTGCACAGTAGTAACAGACCTAATAAGGTTATTGTAATGAGAGTATTTGTACTGAGAGCTCAAAAAATACTTTTCACTCGATTCCTAAGCATGTTGTTTTACTTCCTTGGGTGACCTGTGCGAGGCGAGCATAGGAGGACGCGGCACACTGCTTTTCGGGGTGGGAGTTGCACTTCCCTGAATTCTGAGGGGTTCGTACAATAGGCTTAAGCGCCTGGCGGTACGATTGACGTCAGTCGAGTTTCGCCTATTGTATGCGGGGCGAAACGACCTGCGAGACATCTGAGTGTCGCCGCAGTTAATGTGCTTACCGATCCGGCGCGTCCGGAACAAAGATTCCTGGCACCGACTGACTGCATTGTCCTCTTGATTCTGAGATTACTTGTGGACTGTGCCCTACTGGATGCGACTGTCTGGCGCCGGATGGCCGGTGGTCTAGGCAGGTTGTTTTCGTAGCCGGTCAAACGGCAAGTTCAGTGCCCTCAGCTGGACAGCAGAGGCATGATTGGTCAACTTAAACTGAGGCTAGTAGACGTCATAAAGCCCTGCTCGAAATTGGAGGGAACGGTCGCTATTGGCGCGAATGATGTTCTGAGACAGTGTGGGGGAATTTTGGAATCAGCACTGAATGCTGATTCGCAGTTTTCGTGGAGAGTAGGGAGTAGAGCAATATTGGCTTCGCTCTTGCGTTGCACGGGCAGTGGTTTTGGGGATCTGTTCTTCCTTGGAGTCGGACGGTCTTGCGACTTGGTCGCTCGTTTTCGGAAGAACTTAGAATTCTCGGACAGCCTTCGCGGCCAGAAGTTGACACAGAGTTGCTGCACGGCAGAAGTCGGCGCCTACATCATCAGGACGCTGCATACCGACGTCGCGCTGCAGATTTCAATACTGGTAAAGTATTTTGCAGCTCCGGCATTGTAGGACCTTATCAATTTTATAGTGAATCCCCCAGCAGCACGGGCGCTCGCTTTGCTACGAGTCCACCCTGCTTATTTCTTCATGTGATCCCATTGGAGCTGTCACTACTAATTGCGACACTGCTATATAGTCGGGAGATTAATATTCGATTCATTAGGACCCTTGTCACTATCGTCAATCTATTGCATCACAGAGAGTACGAGCCCCTTGTTCTCGAGCCAACTCTTATTCTCGTAATATTTCAGTATACCCTATCGTTTAATCTACTGTGTGTGTCGAGAATCATTTTCATTTATGTTCTGATATATAATAAATCTCATTTTAATATTTAATCCGCATATCATTTCGTAGATATAGGCAGAATCCCATTTCCTGTTGTTTATTACGATAAAGTTCTCTTTTTCTTTCAGTAGATTACGATTTTTACTAAATTATTGTGAGTGTGCACTCCTTATTTTACCCACTAGCAGGGTCCACCATCATTTCCTTCCATTACCGTTGTGAGCATAATTAATTAGCTGGTAGATAAGGAGGGGGTCGAGTGCATGTCTCATTCTCATGCAAAATTCGTCTGAATTAAAGAGGCACAAACTCTTCTGCGCCCCGGCTGCTCGCAATATGGCACATATCCATGCCTGAAGCAAGATTTGAACCTGCGACCGTAGCAGCAACGCGGTTCCGGACTGAAGCGCCTAGAACCGCTCGGCCACAAAGGCCGGCGCACCGTTGCAACAATAAATCTTGAGTGAAATGGAAACCTCTAAAAGGGAGTAATATTTTTTCCCCCAGCAGTGTACACTGAATCAGCAAATGTCATGGTTTAGTGGGGAACAGATGGCGCAGGCGTGTTATAGGCTCACCATGCTCCTCCTATGCCAGCTGCAGTTGTATAGGTGACATTATGAGAAGTGGTTGTTGAAGAGGTTTGTGTAACATGCGGCGTCGTCGTGAGCTGACGGTGGCGATATCGATTTCGGCAGTAGTGCAAAAATTCGGCTTCGCACGTTCAACTGTGTCCAGTGTGTAATGCGAATTGGCCGGCCGGAGTGGCCGTGCGGTTCTGGCGCTACAGTCTGGAACCGAGCAACCTCTACGGTCGCAGGTTCGAATCCTGCGTCGGGCATGGTTGTGTGTGATGTCCTTAGGTTAGTTAGGTTTAATTAGTTCTAAGTTCTAGGCGACTGATGACCTCAGAAATTAAGTCGCATAGTGCTCAGAGCCATTTGAACCATCTTTTTTGTAATGCGAATCGTTGGATGAGGGTGTCACATTCCAGAAGAGACGAACTACCGCCCGTCCAGCCACACTAGATGACCTTGACTGGCGACATCTGAGACGGATTGTCAACAGTGACAATGATGGAAATCACGGCTCAGTTCAACACAGGACGTGCCAGATACGTCTCCCAGTTGACAGTCTGTAGGAACATGGGTATGGGAACCGGCACCACACACAGGTGACACTGTTAACACGTCTTCGAGCACAGTGGCTTGCATTTGTTGCCAATCACTGGGGTGGATACTGGAACAATGAGGTGATGTGACATCGTCATTTTCTGTGACTTCATAAACCTATTTTCTATGATTTTCCATAGTAAATTTTTAATTCGCTCTTATCACCATCCCATTTTCTATGATACATAATAATAATAATAATAATAATAATAATAATAAATATGGATTTTGGAACAGACAAATGTAAGAAAAATAGCATAGTCAAGGGAAAACACACTAAACAAGAAGATTACATATTGGATAACCACAGCGACTGCATAGAACCGATGGAAAAAACAGATGCCTATAAATACGTAGGACACAGACAAAAAATAGGAATAGATAATACAAATATTAAAGAAGAACTAAAAGAAAAATATAGACAAAGATTAACAAAAATACTGAAAACAGAATTGACAGCAAGAAACAAGACAAAAGCTATAAATACTTATGCTATACCAATATTGACCTACTCATTTGGAGTAGTGAAATGGAGTAACACAGACCTACAAGCACTCAATACACTTACACGATCTCAATGCCACAAATGTAGAATACATCACATACATTCAGCAACAGAAAGATTCACATTAAGCAGAAAGGAACGAGGAAGGGGATTTATCGACATAAAAAACCTACATTATGGACAGGTAGACAATTTAAGAAAATTCTTTATAGAACGAGCATAAACTAGCAAAATACACAAAGCAATCACTCATAAATACGTCGGCTACACCATTGCAATTTCATAACCACTTCTACAACCGTTTAGATCACATAACATCAAGAGATGCAAAGAAAGTAAATTGGAAAAAGAAAATACTACATGGCAAGCACCCGTATCATCTAACACAGCCACACATCGATCAAGACGCATCCAATACATGGCTAAGAAAAGGCAATATATACAGTGAGACGGAAGGATTCATGATTGCAATACAGGATCAAACAATAAACACCAGATATTACAGCAAGCACATTATTAAAGACCCCAATACCATAACAGATAAATGCAGACTTTGCAAACAACAAATAGAAACAGTAGATCACATCACAAGCGGATGTACAATACTAGCAAATACAGAATACACCAGAAGATATGACAATGTAGCAAAAATAATACATCAACAACTTGCTATACAACATAAACTAATAAAACAACACGTTCCCACATACAAGTATGCACCACAAAATGTACTGGAGAATGATGAATACAAATTATACTGGAACAGTACCATTATAACAGATAAAACAACACCACATAACAAACCTGACATCATACTCACCAATAAAAAGAAGAAATTTACACAACTAATCGAAATATCCATACCCAATACAACAAATATACAGAAGAAAACAGGAGAAAAAATTGAAAAATACATCCAACTGGCTGAGGAAGTCAAGGACATGTGGCATCAGGATAACTTTGACATTATACCAATTGTAATATCAACTACAGGAGTCATACCACGCAATATCCACCAGTACATCAACGCAATACAGCTACATCCAAACGCATATATACAACTGCAGAGATCTGTAATTATTGATACATGTTCAATTACCCGAAAGTTCCTAAATGCAATGTAACAAAAAATGGTTCAAATGGCTCTGAGCACTATGGGACTCAACTGCTGAGGTCATTAGTCCCCTAGAACTTAGAACTAGTTAAACCTAACTAACCTAAGGACATCACAAACATCCATGCCCGAGGCAGGATTCGAACCTGCGACCGTAGCGGTCTTGCGGTTCCAGACTGCAGCGCCTTTAACCGCACGGCCACTTCGGCCGGCGCAATGTAACATACACCGTACAGTTAAAAGGAAGTGACGCTTGATCAAGGTCCGTGTCACTTTCCATTTTTAACCAGACTTAACGTCTGAGAAAGTAAAGTAATAATAATACACTACTGGCTATTAAAACTGCTACACCACGAAGATGACGTGAAATAGACGCGAAATTTAACCTACAGGAATAACATGCTGTGATATGCAAATGATTAGCTTTTCAGAGCATTCACACAAGGTTGGCGCCGGTGGCGACACCAACAACGTGTTGACATGAGGAAAGTTTCCAACCTATTTCTCATACAGGGACAGCAGTTGACCGGCGTTGCCTGGTGAAACGTTGTTGTCATGCCTCGTCTAAGGAGGAGAAATGCGTACCATCACGTTTCCGACTTTGATAAAGGTCATATTGTAGCGTCGGATTGTAGCCTAACGCGACATTGCTGCTCGCGTTGGTCGAGATCAAATGGCTGTTAGCAGAATATGGAATCGGTGGGTTCAGGAGGGTAATACGGAACGCCGTGCTGGATCCCAACGGCCTCCTATCACTAGCAGTCGAGACGACAGGCATCTTATCCGCATGGCTGTAATGGATCGTGCAGCCACGTCTCGATCACTGAGTCAACAGCTGGGGACGTTTGCAAGACTACAACCATCTGCACGAACAGTTCGACGACGTTCGCAGCAGCATGGACTATCAGCTTGGAGACCGTGGCTGCGTTTACCCTTGACGCTGCATCACAGACAGGACCGCCTACGATGGTCTACTCAACGACGAACCTGGGTGCACGAATGGCAAAACGTCATTTTTTCGGATGAATCCAGGTTCTGTTTAGAGCATCATGATGGTCGCATCCGTGTTTGGCTACATCGCGGTGAACGCACATTGGAAGCGTGTATTCGTCATCGCCATACTGGCGTATCACCAGGCGTGATGGTATGGGGTGCCATTGGTTACACGTCTCGGTCGCCTCTTGTTCGCATTGACGGCACTTTGAACAGTGGACGTGGCTCTACCTTTCATTCGATCCCTGCGAAACCCTACATTTCAGCAGGATAATGCACGACCGCATATTGCAGGTCCTGTACTGGCCTTTCTGGATACAGAAAATGTTCGACTGCTGCCCTGGCCAGCAGATTCTCCATATCTCTCATCAATTGAAAACGTCTGGTCAATGATGGCCGAGCAACTGGCTCGTCACAATACGCCAGTCACTACTCTTGATGAACTGTGGTGTCGTGTTGAAGTTGCATGGACAGCTGTACCTGTACACGCCATACAAGCTCTGTTTAACTTAATGCCCAGGCGTATCAAGGCCAGAGGTGGTTGTTCTGGGTACTGATTTCTCAGGATCTATGCACCCAAATTGCGTGAAAATGTAATCACATGTCAGTTCTAGTATAATATATTTGTCCAACGAATGCCCGTTTATCATATGCATTTATTCTTGGTGTAGCAATTTTAATGGCCAGTGGTGTAGCTTGGAGTGGAAATGTGATGTCCACATGTACATAGTATAATGTCTCTTATTGCATCCACATCCAAGTAACGATAGTGAAACTTTATATTTCAACCCTTGAACTGCCTACCCACTCCCCGCCTCACCCCTCCCGCAGTACTCGCGTGGCGCGAGAAACTGTGCCACAACCACAACGCCGCGCGACCTGGCGCAGGCGCGTGTCGCGTCCCCGTCGCGTCGAGTCCCAATTTGCTCGGTCCCATTTTTTTTTTTGGTCATCAGTCTACTGACTGGTTTGATGCGGCCCGCCACGAATTGCTTTCCTGTGCTAACCTCTTCATCTCAGAGTAGCACTTGCAACTTACATCCTCAATTATTTGCTTGACGTATTCCAATCTCTGTCTTCTTCTACAGTTTTTGCCCTCTATAGTTCCCTCTAGTACCATGGAAGTCATTCCCTCATGTCTTAGCAGATGTCGTATCATCCTGTCCCTTCTCCTTATCAGTGTTTTCCACATATTCCTTTCCTCTCCGATTCTGCATACAACCTCCTCATTCCTTATCTTATCAGTCCACCTAATTTTCAACATTCGTCTATAGCACTACATCTCAAATGCTTCGATTCTCTTCTGTTCCGGTTTTCCCACACTCCATGTTTCACTACCATACAATGCTGTACTCCAGATGTACATCCTCAGAAATTTCTTCCTCAAATTAAGGCCGGTATTTGATATTTGAACCCATAAAGTTACAAAAATGCGTGCTGTCTGGCGCCGCGCCGCATGCGCTATACGCGTCTCAGTTCCCCCCTCTCCCTCAACACGTGCCACGTGGTCCAGCCCCTGGACCACAGTGTTGTTGGCTCGGCGCACCTCGCTAGCTCGCACCGCCGTTCCACTGGGCCGACGTGGAGTCTGCAGTGCGCCGCAGCCGCAGGTCCCGACCCGACCCGGCCCACCGACCTTGCGGCGACGACAATGCTGCTGCTCCCTAATGGGACGTCACACGTCACGCCCAGACAATGCGCTGACATGCGCGCTCTGCTCAGACCGCTGCAGGGCGGGACTCGGTTACGCTAAATCGAAAATTCCTCCGCTGATTCGCGGTCGCGTAGACAATTGAGTCGTTAACATCAATACGGGCAGATTTATCTGTCCTATTGTGTCAGCGCCCGTGGCACACATCGTGAACGTTTCGTCGGTTACGCGGCTTTACAGTGCACAGCTGGTAATCGGAATCCTTTGCCTGGTGATTCCATTACGTGGGCGCATTAACACGTAAATCAGGATTTGCGCAGCTGGCTCTATCTGTGCAACTACGCGACGAGGGAAAAGCGCATGCCAGGTCATGAACTGTGTCGGGCGTAGTTTTAGATTTCAGTAATCAGCCTTCTGGAGAGGCTGAAGAATTATACACAACGGCGTCATGCTGATAGTACAGAGTGGCTTCCATCACCGAGCACAAGTGCGGAACGACCGACTAATGTAGCATGCTCTGCATCTCGAGTAGACATTGTACGCGACAGATGGCCCGCAAAAACACAGAGGAATTCACGTAGACACCGTAGATTTCTCACAGCTAATTAAATTCAAATACTTAGCCCCACAACCACGAACAATGACAATATCTTTTATCAGTACAACAATTAATGGTGTTTTGGCGAACAAAAACTGGAGTCTCTCCCGAACAAATGGACATCTCGAGGTCGAAAGTCTACTACAGTCACATCCGTTCTCTTGATGTCTGGAACAGGGAGCATTGGTCTGCCAGATAGGGAGCAGGCTCAAAACTATTCAAACGGCTCTGAGCACTATGGGACTCAACATCTGAGGTCATCAGTCCCCTAGAACTTAGAACTACTTAAACCTAACTAACCTAAGGACATCACACACATCCGTGCCCGAGGGAGGATTCGAACCTGCGACCGTACCAGTCGCGCGGTTCCAGACTGAAGCGCCGAACCGCTCGGCCACCGCGGCCGGCTAGGAGGCGGCAAACCGCTTGAGAGTCGCATCAGAGGAAGATGCTTAGGCGATATGCTGATGCCTCTAGAATTCAATGAGCCTTAATTGGTGACGTGTGAAACATTTCAGTGTTACGTCCCTAGAGAAAAACTTTCGGATCAAACGGTCTACCACTGAATCGCTGTGTTCTGCATGGAACAGCATTTAAAGGCGATAGTACAGCTAACAGTTCGGCTGTCTGGTGAGAGATCTAACTGGCAACAACGATAGCAACTGGTAGACACAGCAAATTAAACAATTTCTAATTTCACGCTGGCGTTGCACCGGGCACTGAAAGACAATGGGTCCATAGCTGGATTCTCCCATAGTGAGGGAAAAATACAAGACAAACAGAAGATATTTAAGTAATACATATGTGGCTGACTCGTCACAAGTACATTCCTCCTGGAAATAATGAGTAGTTCAATAATTTCGTCAGTGCTACTGTTCTCATAAGGAAAAATATTCGAGTACGTAAAAAGTGAGCATAGCTACAAGCACCCGATATTTTGTTGTAAACTCATAAAAAGTGATAATTTACTGATCGAAAAAGCCTCAGGTGTAGGCCCTACTGCCTGCTGGACTGCTGCATCAACTAATACATTGAAACAAGTCAAAAAATCGTCACATGTTTATTTACTGTTTTATATGAACTCACGAGCAATTTAACTTGACACAGTTGCTTGATTCTGGATGAGCGTTTTTGTCGTAACGGCGAACAGACGATACTGTTAAGAAAGAAAACGTCCTCCTTGTGAATTTGTGTGCGCTATTAGAATAACTTGATTCTACATACGGTACAAGTTGTTTTCAGTCACACGCCTCTAATTAAAGAAGAGGAAAAGTGGGCACGGTAGCACAAAACTGGTGTAATGTGATTTGGAAGAAATGCAAACAGTAGCACTGTAGAATTAAAGAAAAAAAAAAGAAGCGTGATGAAGTACTGATGAAATCTTCTCGGGTTATGAGCTGGATAGCGGTGCCGCGTTGTTGTCCTATTCGTCGTCTTCAGCCAAAGTGAATGTGAGTCCAGGTATTTCGTTCTACCATAGTGCATGTTTGTTATATCTGTGTAAACTACTGTGCTTATTTGAGACCGAAGTTTCAGAGGAGTCTACGTCTTATTCTGCTTAGTGTTAATATTAATAAATTCAAGGGGGTAAGGCAAATGTGGTACACTTTTCAACAGAAGGCACTGCGTGTATCGTGGTTTATCGAAACAAAATCAGACCTGAAGACTTGACGAAATATCAGGACTATATATGGAAGACATCCACCTTCACATTCATCAACCCGTTTATGACTCACAAAATTTATAGAGACAATACATTGGATAAAGGGGAGGGGGGGGTGTAGAAGAAGACGAAGAACATCTGGGGAAAACATCTATCACATAAGAGGAACATACGATCGTTCTCCTAGAATTAATTTCAGTAATTGCAGATGTTTATCTGGAGCATTCTACAGAGTATGTGGCACCACAACAACACGACCTTCGATCTTCATTTTCCAATAACACAGCATACAAATATATTTGGGACTGCATGATCGTTAATTTCTCAATTAAACATTTCGAAACCGATGGAGTGGAAGCGGTGGCAAAACTCTAGTCTCCTCGTTCACCATAAACCACTATAGTGTTATTTAAAAGATATCGAGCGGTGAAGAGAAGTATAGGACATCACCGGTATCAAGCAGAGGGTTATTGATACCGTTTGTCATCAGTGATGAGGGTCTGCTACTGTGAACGTGGCAAGGAATCTATAAATGTCTTGACGTGCTTCGTGTCCGCGAGGAATTTGAAGCTACACACTAAATCAAGGGCTACGGTCGCAGGTTCGAATCCTGCCTCGGGCATGGTTGTGTGTGATGTCCTTAGGTTAGGTTAGGTTTAAGTAGTTCTAAGTTCTAGGCGACTGATGACCTCAGAAGTTAAGTCGCATAGTGCTCAGAGCCATTTTTGAACTAAATCAAGGATAGTGTTTACGTTTCACCGCTACCGCAGAACCTTGAAGACTTGTCACACCTCATAGCAACGGCCGTTCTTACCGTTACTCCTGAGGTGCTGGGTCGGGAATGGGCAGAACTGTGCTAGATGTGTGCTGTGTGGCGAAAGGTGGACACATTTATAGACATTATGAAAAGGCTCTGAGTGTTCGCCTATCAAACATTGTATCATTTGTTCATCCGCCGGCACACGGACCGTGCTTTCAAAAGTCTACGCTGAGTGTGCCGAGTTGAACGTGCTGCTGAGCGCTCAGAATACGATGCGACTTGGGCACACGGCACGTGAGCCGCAACGTGGTATATGCGATCGCAAAGCGCTCCAGCGGCAATTGTCGGCTGTATCTGGCTCATAAATCACACTGTTTACGTAATGGACTGGCGTAAAATTCCTGTACCTGCTCTACTAAAACGTACATTTCCTCCCTTGCCCATATGCTAGTCAGGTTGTTCCGTCTGTAGTATACATAAAGAAAAACTTCAATATCCGTAAACTTATTATACGAATAGAACCAGCCATGAGCACGATCAGGAAGAAACGCATCTCAATCTTTGGACATCTGATGAGAAGTCCAGAAAACAGAATTAGTAAAAAAATAATACAAAAATTGTGGAATAGCAAGAGCGACATTAAATAGATCACAGAAATTAAGGAAGATATGAAATAACTCCAAATTACAGTAGATGACCTAAAAAAACAAGACAGAGAAAACCAGAATACTGCAAGACCCGCAAACCAGACTACAAATGAAAATGAATAAAAGGAGTGCAGGAAGAGTGGTCTCAGATGAAGAAAGAAAGATAATATCTGAAAGAATGAAGAAATATTGGGCAGACAGAAGAGCAAAACACCTTTCATATAAGAATAGACTCTAATAATTATATTACCTAAATATCATATTAAGTTATTGTTGAGCCATATTGTTTCCCTGTGTAACAACTTGTTTACAACTTTGTATTTTTGACTAGAGTGATCCAATGAAGGCCATATAATAAACAATAAAAATAATAAAAAAATACGGCAAAAAGGAAAGTACCATCTCCAGTCAACAAGGATATTGGCATACGAAAGTTCCATTACTAATAGTGCGATCCAAATTTACAGTAGTTCTCCACATGAGGTAAAAAGTATTTCATCCTTCTCACATTCTAGTAAAACCCGAAGGTCATTCTTACTTGATCACTGTTTCTGTTCAGTAGCAGAATATTTACAACATATCAAATAGAAAACTTGAAAGAAGAAAGGGCAAATTACTTTATAGTAAGAAGTCCAAGCTGCCCTGGGGATTAAACCAATCGCTGGCCGGAGAGGCCGAGCGGCTCTAAGCGCTTCAGTCAGGAACCGCGCTGCTGATACGGTCGCAGGTTCGAATCCTGCAGTGGGCATGGTTGTGTGTGATGTCCTTAGGTTAGTTGGGTTTAAGTAGTTCTAAATTCTAGGGGACTGATGACCTCAGATGTTAAGTCCCACAGTTGTCAGAGCCATTTTTGATTAAACCAATCGAAAAACTCTCTCCTCAAAAAGAGCGCACTTATATTTACATAACATGAAATATTACAATATATACTATATTAAACTAATAAGAAAGTATCAGACTCTACTAAAAACGTGAATGTTAGTAACAAAAATAGTAATAAAAATAGTGGAACGTGAATTACCAACTCTTCCCATGTTTCATTATGACAATGTGATGGACCCCGTGATCCAGGCAACAGATCGTAGCCATGTTACCAACTGAAACATAATTATGACAACTTGCACCAAGAACAATGCGTTTCTGGTGGATGCTCAATGTGCTGTCGCCTTCAAACAGCATACTCTCATAATACGGCAAGCAAGTGACAATAATTCTTTAACCACGAATATGACGTTGCTCGTCATTTTATTACAACGAATCATACAAATAACGTCCGGTATATGCGATAGCAAAGCGCTCCAGCGGCAATTGTCGGCTGTATCTGGCTCATAAATCACACTGTTTACGTAATGGACTGGCGTAAAATTCCTGTACCTGCTCTACTAAAACGTACATTTCCTCCCTTGCCCATATGCTAGTCAGGTTGTTCCGTCTGTAGTATACATAAAGAAAAACTTCAATATCCGTAAACTTATTATACGAATAGAACCAGCCATGAGCACGATCAGGAAGAAACGCATCTCATTCTTTGGACATCTGATGAGAACTCCAGAAAACAGAATTAGTAAAAAAAATAATACAAAAATTGTGGATTTGAGAGATGATCAATTTTCTGGTGCTCAGAAACGTCATGTGTACACACGGGTTTCAACTGAAAGCCAAAATGGCGCCTCGTGATTATGTACTGAAAGTAGGTGGCGTGAATGTGACGCGGTGGTATTCTGCCGTCTAATTGGTCAACGTTTAAACGCACGCTCGGAATATCTGACATGCTAGATATCGATTTGCACGTTCAGAGACTCCCCAACGTGCTGTTCCACGCTGTGATGTCAAAAACTCGGCACACTCAACGCTCGACGTTCGAATGAACAGTCCGTGTGTCGACGACTTTCCTTTGTTCTTGGCCATTTATATGAACCGATTTTTTGGTTGAGTTTATAATTACCGTATATATATTTCATTTTGTAATAAATTACACATTTCTGTATTTCGTGAACTGCCGGCCGCTGTGGCCGAGCAGTTCTAGCCGCTTCAGTCCGGAACCGCACTGCTGCTACAGTCGCAGATTCGAATCCAGCGTCGGGCATGGATGTGTGTGATGTCCTGAGGTTAATTAGGTTTAAGTAGTTCTAGTCTAGGGGACTGATGACCTCAGATGTTAAGTCCCATAGTGTTTAGAGCCATTTGGATTCGTGAACTGCCATTTATGGACACCCCATTAAGTTCGTGGATTATTAAAGAAATCGCTGCCCTTTCGTAAGCCAGCGCAGCAGCTGTTGACTAGGAGAATGAAGTCGGCCACTAGACGTGTGTCAAGTGTGCCCGCCGCCCGTGTCTGGGTCCGGTCTCCCCCCCCCCCCCCCCTGCTGGTGGTAGACGACGCCAGATTTACGGCGCCGCTGTTTGCCGCCGCCCGCCCGCCCACGCCGCCAGCGCCGTGCACGCAGCACGCACTACGCAGCACGCACGCTGCCTTGTGTACCCTCGCCGGCCGGCCGCGCTCTCTCGTTGTTTAACCTCTAACCCCGCGCCCATAAAACACCGTCCCTGGCCTAGTAGCCGCAGGTGCCGCGCCAGGGCGTCGTGGTCTCTCAGGTGGGGTGCCGGTTACCAGCTACCAGTTACCAGCTACCAGTGCTCACCTTCGTTGGCGGGAATGAATACACGCTTCTGTTACTACTGTTTGCCGCAATCTAGTCCGGTATCATCCCTCAGCTCTACAAGGCGTAATATAGCGGTTGTTTTTCTGTGTAAACGTGCGGTACTGTCTCTATGGGTTACATGTACCGCACCTGTCAGTGCTTGAGAGATACAGGGTGTCCACAATGAGACTCCAACATTTGAGCTCATAAAATCTGAGAGGAAACGCAACTTATTGACGAACAAATACAGGGAAATCATACAGTAGCTCATCAAGTTTTCACTCACTGGTGGACGGTTCAGTACACTTGAACATGGGCGCCACGGGTAGCGCGAAGAATGTTGTTGTTGTTGTTGTTGTGGTCTTCAGTCCTGAGACTGGTTTGATGCAGCTCTCCATGCTACTCTATCCTGTGAAAGCTTCTTCATCTCGCAATACGTACTGCAGCCTACATCCTTCTGAATCTGTTTAGTGTATTCATCTCTTGGTCTCCCTCTACGATTTTTACCCTCCACGCTGCCCTCTAATACTAAATTGGTGATCCCTTGATGCCTCAGAACATGTCCTACCAACCGGTCTCTTCTTCTTGTCAAGTTGTGCCACAAACTCCTCCCCAATCCTATTCAATACTTCCTCATTAGTTACGTGATCTACCCATCTAATATTCAGCATTCTTCTGTAGCACCACATTTCAAAGGCTTCTATTCTCTTCTTGTCCAAACTATTTATCGTCCATGTTTCACTTCCATACATAGCTACACTCCAAACAAATATTTTCAGAAACGACTTCCTGACATTTAAATCTATACTCGATGTTAACACATTTCTCTTCTTCAGAAACGCTTTCCTTGCCATTGCCAGTCTACATTTTATATCCTCTCTACTTCGACCATCATCAGTTACTTTGCTCCCCAAATACCAAAACTCCTTCACTACCTTAAGCGTCTCATCTCCTAATCTAATTCCCTCAGCATCGACTACATTCCATTATCCTCGTTTTGCTTTTGTTGATGTTCATCTTATATCCTCCCTTCAAGACACTGTCCATTCCGCTCAACTACTCTTCCAAGTCCTTTGCTGTCTCTGACAGAATTACGTCATCGGCAAACCTCAAAGTTTTTATTTCTTCTCCATGGATTTTAATACCTACTCCGAATTTTTCTTTTGTTTCCTTTACAGCTTGCTCAGTATACAGATTGAATAACATCGGGGAGAGGCTACAACCCTGTCTCACTCCCTTCCCAACCACTGCGAATAATATCAAGTCTATAATCGATTTCGTGCCATGTGTTGCGGAGCATCTGTTCTGTGACAATTCTTATGTGTCTTGCAGGTCCTTTACTGGTGTAGCGTATACCCGGTCTTTTACATAAACCCACAAGAAAAAATCGAGGGGAGCTATGTCGGGCGAACGTGGCAGCCAAGGAATTGGACTTCCATGGCCAATCCATCGTTCCGGGAATGTCATTTAAAAATTTTCGGACATCAAGGCTCCAGTGTGGTGGTGCACCGTCCTGTTGAAACATCACATTTGGCTGCAGGTCTGTTATCTGTGGCACAGAAAATTGTTCCAGCATGTCCAGGTAGATGGCTCCATTCACAGTCGGCTCCTGAAAGAAAAACGGCCCAACAATGCGATTTATCATCAAACCACACCACACATTAACTTTCGGACTGTCACGCATGTTTTCCCCAGGTGCATGTGGATTTTCGGACTCCCAGATGCGCACATTGTGACGATTGACAGCCCCTGACACGTGAAAGGTTTTGCCTCGTCAGTAAACATCACGCGAGATGAAAATGTCTCGTCCGCGGCAATGCGATCTAACATGACACGTGCAAATTCTTCTCGCTTTGGTCGATCATCAGACTTGATTTCTTTACACAACCTGCACTTCATATGCGTATAAACGTAATCGCTGATGAAGCACTTTGTGCACTGTTGAACGTTTCATACGAAGTCCACACAGAGGCATACCGACAATCTTTCTTTCCACTAACAATACGAGACTGGAATAGAAGGGAGAACCGATAGAGGTACTCAAAGTACCCACCGCCACACACCGTCAGGTGGCTTGCGATGGATGTAGATGTAGATGTAGAAGTTCTCGTGCTGCCTGTCGCACTGACTTCTGGGGACTTTGTTCGAATGACCGCCGCACTTGTTCCACATGATGTTCGCTGATCCCAGGCTTACCACCACCATGCCCTTTCGCAACACTCCCAGTAGCAAAAAAGTGATCACACCACTTCTTTATAGTCTTGAACGACGAGGGCGCTTTGTTGTAAACTCAACGAAAGGTTCTTTGCACTTGGGTCGCCGATTTTGTCTCTGCATACCACCAGACCACTTGTGCACGCCCCTTCATGTCCTCCATTTTGCTAAAACAATTGATTGCAGCTCCACTGCGCCCACTTGGCGTATTAAATTTGCACACCACAAACGTGTTGAGTTGCTCCGTCTGCCCCTTCGGGATTCACAGGTCCAATCATCTGAAATGAGAAAGATATAGGATATTAAAATCTTGGAGTCTCATTGTGGACACCCTGTATAACTCCCTGATCCCACGACTTTGCAGTTCTGCTAGACAGGGTGATTCCGTGATAGTGTTACAAACTTTCAAACTACCAAGGATGATGTATAAGGGTAAATGTATCAGTTTGAGGTAAGGGGCGCTGGTCCGGCAACGACAAAGTCGGAAGCTAAAATCGTTCTGATGCCTCTGACAGCGGACCTCTTGTACCGTACGCACTTTGTTTTCCATCGTTTTGGGAGAAGGTAGTATGGACCAAAACAAGAAAAAAACTGTCAAGTAAATATCGGTTCTACAACGCGTACCTTTAAGAGCTGTGAGCACATGTTCAGAGAAGAGATGTGTTTCGCAGTAGAAAAGGCGAACAAGTACCTATAGCTCTTAGGCTATGCACTTTAGAGCCCATATTTATCAGAAAATTCTTCTTGTTTGGTCCATGATACCTCCTCTTAAAATATGGAACGCAAAGAGCTTGCAGTAGAAGAAGTCCACAGTTCCCTCTTAACATTCGACTTGGTCGTTTCCGAACCACGTTTTCTTACCTCCAGTTGATACATTTCACCTTCTTCATCATCTGTGAAAGTTTGTAACACTACCACGGAATTGCCCTGTATAAGTACAATGCTGGTCATCAAAATCACAATTTAAAAAAGCAATGCTGGACAGATGCCAAGCTGCTATGAAGTGTATCAGATACTTGGATCTGGATATGATTAGCGTTACAGCGCAACTGCTTAAAGTACAGTAGACAGGAGAATACGTGGAGAGACTACTCAGCAGTTTCTCCTTCAGTAATCGTATCTGAATGTAGTCTGTCTGTGGGAAAATACTGCTATGCTTTGTGTAAGAAGAAGCTTCTACGAGCACGTGTCTGAACTGCACAGCAGCGGGACTGGCTGCTCACCGTGGGAGAGGGCAATGGCCGCAACTGACTAGCGCTTGAGAGGGCAGACGTACGGTGAGGTCGGTTGTGCAGGATCCCACGCCCACGTCATGTACCTTCCAGTCAGTCTGTGGGCCTGTTTACAGAAGGATTTGCATCCAGTTCTAATGAGTTGGATCCTAACCACCACTCAACGGAGGAGCATTTAAACAGCGGAAATGAGACTCCTAAGACCATCAGCCTATTACAAACTCACAGATTGGGAAAAGGAGAGGGAAATTAGAAATCCCACACATTTTCGATTGGTGACAAACATGGTGATCTGGCGGGCCAGGGTGTGCGGCTGATGTTATATGGCACCAAAAAGGCACGTTATAACGTTACAGTGCTCTTTATTTACGTTCTAAAATTATACTGGTGATGACCAATTACGGCATTTAGAAGCAGTGCAATGTTACCCTCTGAAAGTAATTTTATTGTTTTGACCGTTATATACCTAAAAGAGGTTGCCTATCGGGCGTGAAACACAGAATTACGTAATTAAACAACAAGTAACAGATGATATTTTACCTGTTTAAACTATTGAAATGAAAAAGGAAAACGGTCGTCATCCTAATTAGGCATAAGAATGTGTAACATTCCTGTTCTAAAAATAGATTTAAGTAACTTCAATGGATAGACACAGCCTATACTTTCCCACACGACAGTGCAATGAACCCAGCCACAAGTATATGTTAACGTTAAAGAGAGTGCTGACAGTTATAGCAGAACAAACTTATTTGCATAAGCACAACACATAATGACACACACTTTTGCATTCAGGGCTTAGTCAAACCGAATAGTTTCAATAACATCACTATTAAAGTTTAGTGCAGAATTATAAACTTGGTCATGAATTTAGTCCCTCTTTACCAAATACTTTTCTACCTGACATGAAAATTAAGTAGAGTTCACTAGCAAACATTTTCGCACAGTTCTCTGAAGAAAAGAAGTTACTATTTTTATAGGTAAAGCTCTTTCTGTTAATAATTTTCTATCAGTGAGCAGAAAAGAGACAATGTGGATCCTGTTAAACTGGCAGTATATTCTTTAACATACATAGGGGCAAGAATGTAGCAAATATGAATGTATAACTTTCAACAGTGGTAGTTTTTAACTTTTACTGCACTGGGTCAGAAATTGACATAATTATAAGACAATGACTCACCTTTTTGCATTTTTCTGCGGGCTGCACTATGATTGTTTACTATTTAAAACACTATAGCCACAGTTTTGAGAACACTTACTTATGAAACTGACAGCAAATTGTCTTAATATCTGTTTTTACTATTTCATCACTTTAAAATCAGTTATTCACTTTATCCTTTTTGAAAGCCCACAAACATTAAAATAAGCAGTTTCAATTGCAAAAGTACCTTCAGAAAACATAATTTACTATCTCATACACTTTTGTCACATTAACTTTGAATTTAATTACTTTCTTCTTACTACATTTAATTGCAGTTACTTAGTTAACAACTGGGATTTAATATTTTCGCAGCATGGACACTCGGTAAGCATATCTAGCATGGAAAGGATCCTAAGTGTTATGTGACTGGGGATAATTCAAGGTAAGATTTCAAAATATAATTTTTGGTTTACCTTATTATTTGACGCAAATGAAACATCCACATAAACTGATCCTTCACTTTACATTTCTACAACTCCTTATTTCCGCTGCAGTGACTGCGCAATGTGGTAGTGAGTACGTCCTGGCACGTGGATCAGCAGTTGATAATGATAAAGCTCTGTCATTTCTTGGTGGCGATAATAGATACCATTTCCAAAACAGAGCTAGCTTATCAATCCATCCATCCGAGGCTTTGGCACATTGGAAAACGGTACAAAAAGCCTCTCTCGGCACCAGCACAATACACGACTTTTACATAAGCTGTTGGCAGTTTGGTAGCGCGTCCCCGACTAGCTCGTTGTCCACCTCTTCCTTCATGCCAACCACATTTTGCGCGCGCTGCGTGATTTCGTTCCCGAGGGGAACCACACCACCTTTTATACATATAAAGAACTAAGAGCCCTAAGTGAGGATCACTATATACAGAGTAACAAACAAACATTTTGAACAAAACAGATCAATTACACATATTGACATTTCTACAAAAAATTATTCACACAAAATTCACAATTATATTGAAAGGGTCCTGTAGCCAACTTTCATTAGTCCGGTAGCCCATTTTCACTAGTATTTCTCTTTCTTTCCTTGTTTATCTTTTCTCATAACTCATAGTGGTGTGATTGAATGAATGTCGTTGTGTGTCACGTTGCTAGACGGTGGCGTAGTCTGCTGCAGAAAGTCTGCGATAGTCATACAGATTCAGCAGCAGTTGCACAGAATAGCCAACTCTCCTAGTGGTTAAGTAGGCAAAGAGGTTTTGCGCTACTTGTGAGAAATCCACCTGCGTTAGGTTGGTGGCGGAAATGGCATCTTTGGGTTTTCCGGGCCACGCGGAGCGTGGAGGAGGCTGGAGAGGAAAAAGGGAGGCAGTCTGCCGCCGGTACGGCAAGCGTCCACAGCTGTGCTCCAGTCGAAGAAGGGTGAGTTAGACTGACCGCGTCGCGCGTCGTTACTTGGCGAGGGGAGAGCTGTTAGCTTTTGGTCTCGCTTTTCAAATCTGGAAGATTGCTTTGCCTTGTCGCAGCAAGGAATGCAAAACTTTGGCAGATTTTTCTTTTAGCAAATTTCTGTAGCAGACTTGGATCCGCCGGAAGAGCGCCACACAAAGGTGTCGATAAGAAGTGAGCACTCGCTTCTGCATGAATGTCTGTTTGCCTTCAACTGTGCATGTGTAAGCTTTCATATTTCTAAATATTTATAGCTTTGCCTTCTGGTAAATTTTCCTTGCTTTATGTGTCTTTCCTCCGTGGGGAGCCAACCACGTGGTAGAACATTATAGTTTGTTGGGCTACCGGCATCATTAACTGTCCGATCGCATGTTTGTTTTAGATAATGTTAACATGATTGTGTGATGTGATATTGTTGCAATTTGGCCACTATACCTAGAAATTGTGTTTCCACAAAGCACGTGGGCATGCGGGTGTACTGCGAAACGTGTACCGTTTCACGAGTTATTGCGATCAGTTATCAGGCAACAGCAGTTGTATGAATGATTCACACCAATGATTTTACGTGAGGATTATAACGGTAAATGTATCGACACTCTTCTTCAATGTTACCAGGAATTGTGTACATGCTTCACATCCATGTCTTACGAATAAATGATTTTATCCACAATTTCCTCTTGTATTCCGAGGTTACGTTTTTGCACCTAAGCCACTTACCTCGTAGCTTTCCTGTTAGCACATCCAACGCGTTTCCTTACGCGTGATTAGTTTCCCTTTATTTTAAGACAAATGCCTTAGATTAAGTCTTATTTTCAGGTGTGTTGCTCGGAGCTGATCTTCTGCACAGTATTCTTGCATGTGTTATTTTATTTTAAATGTTTGATTGTCGTGAACAGTGCACGGGGAATACTATTAATTACATCGTATCCCCTATGAGCGACATCAGAACGTATGCATTTTTGTGAGTTTCTTGTCTGTGATCAAATTAATTTATTTTCCGACTCGACCTTAGTTGTATGGTTAGAGTCGGTGGCGACCCTCATCTTACGTTAATTTCATAAGTAATAAGTATTTCCATTCCCAATAATAACGTAATAACCCGTAGTAACAGTTTAGTTACAATATACAGTAAGTTTTGTCTCCCTCCAAATGAGGCAAAGACTTTAACTGATGGAGACACTACTTTGCATAGGATCAAACCGTCACATCCAAGTTTTACAAAGGAAAAAAGCAAACACTCTTATGGTATCGATACATCAAATGATATTTACAGCAGTTTAACTACAGAATGTTAAATAAAACAAAAAGGCAAAATAAATTAATAGAACCTTAGAGCTCTGGTCTTACAATGTGTGTTCGTGCTTTGTCTTGCTGAAAAGTGCCGTCTGGATTGTTGTGCAGAAAGTGCATGGTTACGGGTCGCAGGATACCATTTACGTAGGTCACACTGGTCACAGTGCCCTGCACACGCACCAACAGTGATTTGTGGTTGTACCCAATAGCAGCCCACACCATACGGCCTCGAGTTGGCGCTCTACGTCTTGTGCAAAATCAGTCACGGTGATGCCTCTCCCCCTGTCTGTGGCGAAACAAAATGCGGCTCTCTTTTTCAGACAAACAGAGCCTTGGTACGTCTGAAAACTCTCTCTGACGCCATTTTCTGTCCCCACTGACGTCGTTCCGTACACCATTGCTGTCTAGCATGTTTCTGCACATTCCTCAGAGGTAGGCCTAGAAGTGGACGACGCGCACGTAACCCACGCCGTAATAAACGGGGACAGACTGTCACGTCTGATGGTTACGACGTGTTCCAATGTTCCAATGTTGCGGAAGAGCCGCGGAGGACGCAGATATGTCCTGCGATACTATTCGGATGACATGTCGATCTTGTCGGGGGCTGGTTTGGGTGGTGCGACCTGACCCATCTCGTCGTATTCTATAGCCTTCCGTGAACCATTCAACACACACCCGTTGCACTGCCGAAACACTCCGTCTCAGATGTGCAGTAATTTCCCGGATGGATGGACCGAGCGAGGTGGCACAGTGCTGAGCACACTGGACTCGCATTTGGGAGGACGACAGTTCAAACCCGCGTCCGGCCATCCTGATTTAGGTTTACCGTGATTTCCCTTCATCGCTTCAGACAAATTCTGATATGAATCCTTTGAAAGGGCACGGCCGACTTCCTTCCTCACCCTTCCCTAATTCCATAGAATCAATGATCTCACTATTTGGTCCCCTTCCCCGAATCAACCAACCATCCGGCTGGATGCATCCTATTTTCTTATGCCAATAACGTCCCCTCCTTCAAACTCACTGATTTGACGGTACGGTTCGCACATACGTCTGCGAGGCATCCTGTACGTCTGCTCAAGTCACGCTGGGGCTAATCGTTTCTGCAGAACATACTAACGTACATGTGCTGTGACTGACAACGTTTTATCTCTAGTTGTTCAAGCTGGTCTGTTTTTTTTTTTCTGAACAAGAGTATACTATGGCTGTCCTGCAACCAGCAGTCGCGTAGCACGCAAGAAAATGCGTTTCAGCGAATGGAAAAAGCTGCTTCCGTACTGGAGAAGGGTGTCGCCCTCATGGCCCATACAAGCGCGCCCGTATGGCCTACTGAAGGTTGTAAGTAGGCTGTTTAGGTTTTTATGTTGGTAACGCCACGTAGCGCTCTATATGAAAATCACTGGCTGTGCTGTGTGCAGTCTGTGGCTGATTTGCATTGTTGGAATATTTGCTATTGTTGTGTTGGGCAGCTGGATGTGAACAGCGCGTAGCGTTGCGCAGTTGGAGGTGAGCCGCCAGCAGTGGTGGTTGTGGGAAGGGAGATGGCAGAGTTTTGAGAGCGGACGATCTGGACGTCTGTCCGTCAGAAGAAATTTCTAAGACTGGATGTCATGAACTGATATATATATGACTGGATGTCATGAACCGATATATATATATATATATATATATATATATATATATATATATATATATATATATATATATATATATATATAAAATGACTTTTGGACACTATTAAGGTAAATACATTGTTTGTTCTCTATCAAAATCTTTCATTTGCTAACAATGCCTATCAGCAGTTAGTGCCTTCAGTATTTAGAATTATTTAGCTGCCAGTATTGGCGTTCGCTGTATTGCAGCAGTTCGACTAACGAAGATTTTTGTGAGGTAAGTGATTGATGAAAGGTATAGATTGTTGTTAGTCACGCCCATTCTTTTGTAGGGATTATTGAAAGTCAGACTGCGTTGCGCTAAAAACATTGTGTGCCAGTTTAGTGATTATCAGAATAAGTAAAGAGAGAAATGTCTGAGTACGTTCAGTTCAGCTCAGCTGTTTGAAAATCAAATAACGTAAGAGGTTTACCTGCACAGTAATTCATAATTTTTTCTAAGGGGATGTTTCAAGGCGTTAATTGAAAAATGACAACAAATATAATGTTTTACTGTTCCGTGGTATCAAATGGCTCTGAGCACTATGGGACTTAACTTCTGAGGTCATCAGTCCCCTAGAACTTAGAACTACTTAGACCTGACTAACCTAAGGACATCACACACATCCATGCCCGAGGCAGGATTCGAACCTGCGACTGTAGCGGTCGCGCGGTTCCAAACTGTAGCGCCTAGAGCCGCTCGGGTTCCATGGGAGTGATACTACTTCCTCTAAATTGCGCCTTTCGTCGGTGGGTAATAACATATGATAAATCCCACGAGTGCTGCTGTGCCCTCCCTTTGGAGGCCTTTACGGACGCGGGCAGAGCCTCGCCCTCGCCGCTTCTGGCCGCCCTCCCCCCCTACCACTGCAGGAGGTTATTGTCTCCAGCGGCCCTCCTCGAGACTGACTTGACAATGAAGACGTCTGCTTCCTGCGGCCGACCGTTTGAAGTTCCGCCCTCCATTTACATGCCGCGTCTGTCGGCGAGCGACGGACCCCCACTCCGTCCCTGATAGCGCATCTCAACTCGTTTTACTGAATTTACTTGGCCGCTGTGCTGTTGTCCCTTTTCCGCTCCAAAGAATTTTTCATGCACTGCATAAGTACAGGAACCGAATGCCTTCATGTACGCTTCGTAGCGTATTCGTTTGTCAGTCTGTAGAATCACGCACCAGACAAGGTTCGGGGCGAATCCTTTACGCAGAACGCAGAACTATGACATTACGGTTGAAGGTTGCACGAAGTAGTTTTCACAGAGCCCCTCGTACTAAACCAGTACACGTTATTTCCTAAGAAACTGTTAAAAAAGCGAAGAAGAAATTTCACAATTAGCTTTCGGGGTACTAACAACTTGCTTTCTTATAAGCTTTACAACAGTTGCTATCAGGTGTTGAGGCATTACTAGGGTTGCCATCCGTCCCAGTACATCGAGACTGTCACAATTATGGACTTTCTTGTCCCGATATCTCGACAGCTTGGTTCAAGTAATGAAGTAACGCCATCTGTTAGCGCAACATGTAAATGCAGCCTCTATTAGTTTTAGACAAGGTCGCCTCACAGATGACGTTGCTTGTTGCGTATCCTGTATTGAGGATGCAAAGCACCTTCTAGATCTAGCGGCGTCATTCGAGAAAATACCAGACTCTTCCAGTAGTATGGGGCTGGAACTATTTAAGCAGTGGCACGCGGAAGAGTCAGCCAGTTCCCATTTGCGTGGTGACTTGATATGACGATTATTTCTAAACGTAATAAGAACAACAACAGCACGTTAGTAATGTCTGAAGTGTATACTGCGAGTATAAAGGGCGTGAAGTGTATAGTACGCGAACTTCGATGACTGAAGTGTTATTGTCGACTACTTATCGTCTAATAAACTTATCATAGCTCACGAAAATGCCTAGGATGGAAAGGGAAAGTATCATTTTTCGGATGATTATACTAAAGACTGGTCTTTTGTCAAAAAAGAACGTATGGATCAGGAAGCTTTGTATGAGGTTTGTAGCTGTTTCATTTCAGTAACTCTCGTACATAAGGCAGATGTAAGGCATCACACTTTTACGAAGAATCGTACAAATACATTCGCCGTAGCATCGGCATCAAATCCTATTTCCATATTCATGATTAGTGAAGATATACAGGAAGAATTGCTCGTTGCTGCTGCACAACTAACAGCAGCTTATGAAGTTATCAAGCACCATCAGTCCTTCATTTCTCTTCAATGTGCCGCAGGACTGAATGCCGCGATCTGTCTACAGCCGGGACCAAAGCTACAGCGATTGTTAAAAATAGTCTCGCACCAGACACTGTGTCCGAATGCATAAAACAATTGCAAGAAGTTTCATTTTACGCAATGTGGACCAACGCATCGAACCACGAGGCTGAAAAGATGTTTCCTTTAGTGGTTCAGTATTTTATCCAAACTGACAGAATCCAACAGAAGCTGTTGAAGTTTGATTCACTGAATAACCAAAAATCGCCGACAATTGCAAGGTTTTGTGTAGACACTTTAAGACAACTGAAAATTCCATTAGATAAATTAACCCATTAGCGCCGTGCGTTGCCATATGGCAACGTTTGTAACACTTTTTTAAAATCGTTGATTCCACGACATCAATGAAGCGAGAGTGTTGGCAGCACTGGATTCCGTTCCGCAAGACTGTAGCGATCACTACAATGCAACGTTTTTAACAATACATTTAAATTCTGCGGCGTAAGCAGTGTTGGAAGGCGTTGTTTGCTGAATGACGGAGAAAAATGGAGTATAAGTTCCTGTAAGTATGTTTTACACAGTAACTTACGATATATAATTTGGTTTTTTAGTATGGTTGTGCTGTAAATTCTCAAATATATATTATTTGGAGGTTACTGCTTGCTGTGAAATAAACTACGTTCATTTAGGCCGTTTGAACCTCGGTGTTTCCATATGGCAACGCTAGGCGCTTGTACTCAGTAAAAAGACGAATTTTCTCTTTTTTGTTTTAGAAGAGGTTTCTCGCTTGCTGAGGCGCTGGAGATTCTTTATAATGACGATATTGAAGGTGATGTGTTTGTCGAAGCCCCAGATCCGAATGTAGACACAGATGAAGATTCGGGAGATGAACATGTTGGTGGGTAAGTATGCCTGTCATGGGTTCGTAATTGTTTTTATGCTGATGCCGATTTTATTATGATTTGCTGTTTCATTTTTTATTTTTACAGATTATTAGACAACCTGTGCCCTCGTCAACTACGAGCTAATGCTGAAATAAGGATGTCAAATAACGAAAGGATCGGTGTTGATTATGAGCAGTGTAATCCGCCGCCACCATCAATATGTACTGCACAAGATCCAATTGTACCTGAAACAGCTACACAACGTCCAAATATACCAGAGCCATCTGTATCTGAGGTAAGATCTACCTTATTATCGGACAATATCGTGAATTGGGTTTCTGAAAAAGATATGTGTAGGAGGTGGTGGGAGAAAGGAGCCGACTTTGACAGTCAAATTACCTGTACATTTCCATAACCTGACTACTCAAAGTATGAAAACGTGTCGAACATTGACATATTTGAACTTTTCATGGACCAGGAACTTATTGAACATTTAGTGAAAGAAAAAAGCTTTATGCACTATTTCTCAATTGTCAGGACCCAAAGATTACAGCAGACGAAATACGGTGTTTCATCTCCATTTTGTATGTTAGTGGCTACAATAAGTTACCTTCTAAACGAAATTATTGGGACTCAAAAAATGACATGAAAAACTTGGCTGTGTCTCAGTCTATGAGAAGAGACAGATTTCTACAAATATGTAGATTTCTGCACTGTGCAGATAACACTAAGATCGATGAAAATGACAAGGCATGGAAAATTCGTCCAGTTATGGAGATGTTGAAGAAGCGCTGCATTGGGAATTTTGTACCTGAAGAACACCTGTCATATGACGAATATATGGTGAAGTACTACGGCCGCCATGGATGCAAACAATTCATTCGTGGTAAGCCAATTAGATTCGGCTATAAAATTTGGAGCCTAAATACTAAAGATGGATATTTGGTGAATTATGAACTGTATCAGGGAAAAGGTCCTAAGGGAAAAGCAGTCTATGAGCAGTTGTTTGGCAAGGCGGCAAGTCCCTTACTTGTTTTATTGGATGAAATTCCTGAAGTGAAGAGAAAACTTTCCTACAACTTCTACATGGACAATCTATTTACAGGGGCATCTCTATTTTCATTTCTCAGGTACTGTGGATATTCTGCCATCGGTACCATCAGAGAAAACAGACTTCCTAAGGAATGTCCACTGGAAAACCAAAAATTATTTTCCAAGAAAGATCGGGGATATTTTGAGACAGCAATAGAGAAGAATGATGGATTATTGTATGTGCGGTGGCTGGATAACTTAGTTGTCACAATGATCTCTTCTTCATGTGGTGCACAAGAAGTTGGCCAAGTCAAGAGATTCTCACAACCAAAAAAGCGAAACATAATGATTCCCAGACCAAAACTGGTAGCCAAATATAATACATATATGGGAGGTACTGATCAGATGGATCAGAATCTAGCCTGCTATCGCGTTGCAATAAGAAGCAAGAAATGGTACTGGTGTCTCTTTACATGGATGTTAGATGTTGCCATGCAAAACTGTTGGATTTTGTATAATAAAGCAGGAAACCAAACTATTTCTCAGCTTGATTTCAAGAGAGAAGTAGCAACAGTGTACTTGCAAAGACACCAAGCTTTACCAAAAGGAGCCGGGAGACCATCTGCATCAAGGGCATGTTCCGACAGCCGCATATCAGATTTAATTAGGTTTGATAAGTCTGACCACCTCGTCCAGCACACAGAAGGAAAGAAGAAGAAAAGGTGTGCACACAAGGACTGTAAATCTATTGTGAGAACAATGTGTTCAAAGTGTAATGTGGGATTGTGTATTGACTGTTTCATTCCATTTCATGTAAAATAATGCTGAGTTCAAGGTTTGATTTTTAATTATTAATTGTACTGTGTTATAAAGTATCAATTGTATGATGAAGACTGAATAATAAATTTGTACAAAACCTGTATATGTAATAAGAAATTTCAATAATCTACTTATTTTAGTTGAAGTTGTAATCCATATAAATTTATGTAGTGAAAACGCCTAGCGTTGCCATATGGCAACATCAAATATCTCGCTAATGGCGGTAATGACTTCCGTCAAAACAACTCTGTTGTGTAATTTATGCCTTTTACAGACATAATAACGCAATTTTTTTAAAAAATCACGAAAAAATTAATTCCGGCGCTAATGGGTTAATCGCTTTTTGTGGAGACAATACCAATACCAATTTGGCAGGGCTTCACTGAAGCGGCCAGCGGAATGTATTCTACGAAAGTAAGGAGAACTAGGAAAAAATGTAGAACGTATTGAACGCCCGGCCCATAATATCCACAATACTATATCAAGCGCTGTTGGAGTCTTAACTGTCGACACTGAAATAATGGACAAGAAAATATTTAATTGTTTTTCAGTATACACGGTAAGGACAGAGAAGCTGAAAGAGTTTTACTTATACGTTGATTTCAATCATCAGATTCTTTTATCTCACTCAAAAACAACATGTCTGTCTTTAATGACCGCAGTGGAGAGAATTCTTAATTTCTGGATTCCACTGAACCAAATTTTTTGGCACCGAAGACAGGTCAGCCAAAACAGTTTCAGATTTTTGCAGTAGTCCGATCAGTGAACTTTACTTCATAATTCTGCAATCAAACTTGGCTCTAGGGTGAGCACGAAGTCTTGCCCTGATTATAACAATTTATTACAGAATAACCGCTTGACATAATAATTTACATTTGATGCCGTTACATAGGTTAGTGTTACAAGTTGTTTTTTAAGACCTTAACGTGTGCTCCCTTGGTAGCTAAGAGAATGTCGAGCCGGTGTTCCAGTTCCCGCCAGATGTTTCGTAAAATATGTTCTGCCACAGTACCCACAGCAGCTTGTATCCTAGCCTTCAGTTCGTCGACGTCAGCATCTGGTGTCCCAGAGAAAGAAGTCAAGGGGCGTAATGTCTGGAGAGTGGGGTGGCCAGGGTGCTGGACCATTCCTTCCAGTCCATCGATCCCGAAATGTTTCATCCAGGAAATCACGCACTATCAAAGCCTAGTGGAGGGGTGCTCCATCTTGCTGGAAAATAATCCCTGGTTGATATTCTTTTAATTGTAGGGCTTGTGGGGCCAGTTCGAGCGGCGCGGTCTATTCCCCGACGAATTTGTAGCAGTTCTGAAGCGAATGCCGTGGAGCGTTCCCTTCAGTTTAGAAATCGAACTCACGAGGCCTTAAGTCATGGGAGTGCAGTAGGTGATGTAGCACTTAGCAGCTTCATCAGTCAAGCAAATCAGTAACAGCTTGCACTGTACGTGCTTGAGCATTGTCCTGCAAAATGATGGTCAGGTCCTGCAGAAAATGTCATCACTTCTGTCTCTAAGCTGGCCATAGCTTGTGTTCCAAAAATGAACAGCGTTAGTTTAATTCGGTTTCTAAACTGAAGGACACACTTCACGGCATTCGTCGGGCAATAGACCGCGCCTCTCGAACTGTCAACACAACTGGCACTGCTAAGAGTATCGTACGACTTACTCATCGCTGGCAACGGGTTATACACAATGCTGGTGACTACTCTGAAGGCCAGAAAAACTTTGAAACTTATATATGTTTTGAACGAGATGTAAATAAATAGTTGCCACTATTAAAGTTCCAACCCTCGTATTTAATAATTACAAAGTTACCTCTTCCTTCATGGACACTTCATGAAATTTGAATAACATCACGGTAGTGTTACGCTTGATTTTCATGAAGATGTTTCTGCACTTTGTTTTGCTCTTATAACCACCTTCCAACGGTACCGGTGGATGCTGGCATGGAATCGGAGTTTCCCGGAGGCAGTTTTGGCCATGGTATAGGGGGGGGGGGGGGATGCGTAACTAGGTATACTGTATTTTTACCTGTTCTAAGACCGTTTTTCTTTTTTTAACGGGTATTTCGATGATTAATGGCTGGTAATTTAAGCGATGAGCAATGGAAGTGGATAATTAAACAGTACTGGAAGACACAGAATGGTGAAGAGGATCGACAGAAATGGGCAGAAAACTTCTGTACACCTCGACAAAGTAGGCTGTCAGTTTACAGACTGATGGACAAATAAGATCGAACTGAGTCTGTCTGTGACGCCCCATAGAGTGGTCGACCAGTGAGTGTTACTACCCACGAAAATGAAATGGTAGCTGCGCGCGCATTTATCCAACGGCCAAAGGAAACCGAAAGGAAAGCCAGTGTTGAGTCTAATATTTCTCGTAGGCCGCTGAATCGTCTAATGCAACGTTTAGGTTTTGCAACTGTATTGTCCAAGGTCAATCATGGATCACTAAGGGTGAGCCAGATCTCCGTTTACAAGCCCCCGAGATTCTTTCCGTTGAACAAATGAGAGATGATGACGTAATTAGAAAAATTTGTTGGTCTGAAGGAGCGAATTTTAAGCTACCAGACGCCGTTAATTGGCTACAATTTGGGGTTGCCTTTCATATCAAAGGATCACTGTGTCCGTTTTTTCCATACAACTGGTACACACGATGCCTGTCTTAATAGGCTGCGGGATACTGGTATTCCACAATCACGTCCACAGTAATGAAGAGTTCTAATACGAGCAAGATGGAGCTCCTCCCCATCACGCTTTAAAAATGAGTGGCTTTCTTGACAACGAATTGCCCAACAGGAGGACAGGGAAACAAGGGGCAATTGAATGGCCACCACGATCACCAGACCTTACTCCAATGGACTTATTCTGCTGGCGTGCTATAAAAGATAAAATCTTTGGAAGAAAACCTAGCACTGTTGACGACATGCATCAGTTCATAAAAGAAGCAAACCAAGACATTCAGAACAATATAGATCTCTTATATGAAGTCTTCACGGGTTGTGAGCCGAGTAGCATCGTCGTCTCGTAGCAACGTTTCGATGGAATTCGTCTCCATCATCTTCAGGCGAAGTGTCGGGACAACGTCGATCGCGGGCTTATATCTGTGCTGGACCGCTCCCCGCTTCCCGCGACCGGCCAATCATTCGCCCGAAGCGCCTGGATCGGCCGGTGGTGGTGGTGGTGGGGGCGGGAGAGGGGGACGCGTGCGCGGGGTTCGAGTCCCGGCGTCCGTCTCTGTCAGCTCCGTCCGCGGCCCTTGGTGGAACGGAACGTTCTTCTCTGATTTTCCTGATTGCAGGCTCCCAGGCTGTGCTGAGATAGTAGCCACTGTCGCTGTTGGTTAGGTTGTCGTGTAACCGTATTTCTATGGACTCTTTGATTACTGAGTCCCAAAATCCGTTTGTACTGCATATTTTCTTTGTGTCCTCGATATCGAAGGTGTGCTTCTCGTCAGTGCTATGTTCCGCCACAGCAGATTTGTTGGTCTGACCCGAGCGTACATGCCTAATGTGTTCAGTGCGGCGCTGTGAGATGCAACGCTGCGTCTGTCCTACATATTGCATCCCACGTTCGCATCTGATCTTGTACACACCTGGTACCGTCACACCTAGTGGGTCCTTGGTTGAACCGAGAAGGTCTTTGATTTTTCCTGCTGCGCGGAAAACAGTCTTCACTTTATGTTTCTTGAGAATTCTCACGATCTTGGACGTCGGAGGACCCGCGTATGGCAAGAACGCACAGCCCATTGCTTCGTCTTCATCCGGTCTCTCTTCTCTCTTCTTGTGGTCGGTCTTCAGAGCTCCCTTATTTTTGTCTCACTGTATCCATTTTTCTTGAAGGTGTCCATTAGATGTTTCATGTATGAAATTCGCCGAGAAAACCTGCACTCGCATATAATATAGAACTCTTGAAGTGTTGGCATAAGTGCCAACACCGTGTTGCTAAAGGAGGCCGAAATGCACGCTTTTAAGCTAACGCAGATTGGCGTGAGGTCTGGAACAAGGTAAAGGAATTAATAGTAGCAAATAAAGTACGTAGTTGATGTAATACTTAACTTTAATCCATAATTGTAGAACATCGCTCTTGATTGTACATGCTTCATAAGATAAATATCAAATGCTATGGCGCCTTGCTAGGTCGTAGCAAATGACGTAGCTGAAGGAGCTGAAGGCAATGCTAACTATCGTCTCGGCAAATGAGAGCGTATTTGTCAGTGTAGGATCGCTAGCAAAGTCGGCTGTACAACTGGGGCGAGTGCTAGGAAGTCTCTCTAGACCTGCCGTGTGGTGGCGCTCGGTCTGCAATCACTGACAGTGGCGACACGCGGGTCCGGTATATACTAATGGACCGCGGCCGATTTAAAGGCTACTGCCTAGCAAGTGTGGTGTCTGGCGGTGACACCACAACTCTGCATCAGAGTGTGCTTGAATATACAAAGAGACAACAGGAAGTTGTAAATGCTGAAAGTCGGAAATTTTGAGCACTTAAGACGTTGAGGATTTATGACGGTGCATTTTCTGTGACTTCATAAACCTATTTTCTATAATTTTCCATAGTAAACTTTTAATTCTCTCTCATCACCAACCTATTTTCTACGATACATAATAATAATATATACTGTATGCCTACTTAGTGGGCGGGGCTGCCCCTGCACTGCACTATAAGGAAGGACACACGCCGTGGCCGCAAACTCTGGGGTCTCTAGTTGGACCACGCAACAGCCGCCTGGCCTGGCCGTGGTGTCCATCACTGCAGATGACCCCGGGGCCCAAGTTCTCAATTGGCGGTCCGCCTGCAAGTATCGGCGGCTGTGATAGGCCTCCACCGTGACAGTCACGTATATTCTGTGTCAGGTGTTATCACCAGCTGTCATATAGCTACCAGCAACGCTTCTTCCGAGAGAGTTTAAGGCTAACGTTGGGAAGAAAATCATAATTTCATGAGCGATCATTGCGTACTGAATGGGATTTCTATTTATTGTTTTCATTAACAATTAGTAATATACATAAATATTAAATAATAATATTTAAACTGTAAAATTATTATTCTGCTCAAGACTGACAGGTTCCTGCGAGCTTCTTCCCTCCTCACTTTCTTGTCGTTCTTCTTCCTCTCCAGTAAGACTCAGTATCTACAAACATGTTGTTCAAATAATTTGTACTTTTCCCTGTTTCTCTGTTATTCTGTCCCTCCAATTTGATATCACTTCATATCCTTTCATGAAATTACTCATTTTCATTCTTGATTTTTCAAGTCTTATCTTATCCATGAGGTAAACTGCTGCAGGGACGATGTAATACTGTGCAGTAGTTCTTAATAACCTCTGTAAAAATCAGTGCACATAATCAATCAAGTCCAGACACCCCTCTCCTCTTCCTAACAAATAAAATCCTGTCTCTTGGTATTACTAGAGACTCGTCTATAACCGGCTTTCGTACCATTTGAAGAGCTATGAAAACTTACTTTTCAGTGGTTTTCATAGCTTTTCAGTATACTGCAAGAGCTTAACCCTAAAAACTGATGTTTCAAGATTTTTTCAGAAGCTCTTAAGTAGGAAACCTCAAAAAGTAAGTTACCCGTTGTAATGGCAGGCCAAGTAATTTTTATTGAATTTTTTAGTACTATTCAAAGTCACACAAACAGGACACTGTTTTTCAACATAATCATCAAATGTCTGCAAACGACAGCTGGAACGTTCTCGCAATGGATGAAGTCCTGGAAGACAGAAATCGTCACGAATTGCCGTGTGATGGTTCTCATCGTTAGGAAAACCTCTGCCCTCGCTGATGTTGCTCCTCGATTGTCTGAACATTGACCTCTGCTGTAGACGTAGAAGGCTTTCCTTCCCGATCGGCATCATCTACGTCTGTGCAGCTCGGTCAAATAGCTGACGCCATTCCGCTACGGCTGGCCGCGACATTGCATTTGGTCCGTATAATACCAGAATCCGTGTGCAATTTAGACGTTTTGCCTACAAGAATCGAAGTGATGCACGCACTTCAGCTGTGGTGTACGTTTCTAGCTTCCGCATCATTTCACTGGCATGTGTGGTGCACCCATTATCCTTGGTAATGCGGCACTCTTCCTACGCAATTTTCTTAGCGTGGAACGACGTGTACCACTTACCTTCTTAAATTCCTAATAGCTTTGCGTATGGCGCTTATCTTACGCTCCACATCGTCTTCTTTGGGACCTAAAACTTATTTTCTATCTCTCTTTTTTACTTCCTTTACTTTCTTTTAGGTTTACTGAAACTGCATTACCTCTTCACTTTCTTGATTTTCTTTGGTACTTTCAATACTACTACAACAACAACACCTCTTACTTACGGCAACCTAGCTTTTTCGCTTTACAGCTGTTTATCCCTATCGGTATACTGACAGGTTCCTGCGAGCTTCTTCCCTCCTCACTTTCTTGTCGTTCTTCTTCCTCTCCAGTAAGACTCAGTATCTACAAACATGTTGTTCAAATAATTTGTACTTTGTCTGTTTCTCTGTTATTCTGTCCCTCCAATTTGATCTCACTTCATATCCTTTCGTGAAATTACTCATTTTCATTCTTGATTTTCCTTCTACTATTCTAGTTAGTAAAAATAGGACGCTAATAAATCTAGTAAGCACATTCAGGCTCAACTAACCCCTTTACTTATGTCTGGGCTTATTCTGGATATTCATTTATTTGTTTCTTAGACAGTACCCATAATTGCCCAAACCATTTTCCATCGTCTCTGTGACCGAATTCATTGCCCCAGTGATTATTCTAGCGATTCCAATATTATTATATTGTACTCCAATATACGGGGTGTTCAAAAAGTTTATCCGCAGTGCCGTATGACTGTTAGCCGCGCGTGCCGTATGCCGCAGTGAATATACCGAAATGAAACTCAGTGAAATACAAGTTATTAATTTACTGAATATTCATTTTCACTTACAAATTTTCACATTAAATTTTTAAAGTGTCGCCCCTGTTGTTGAATACGCTAGGACGACCACTTCTCGGTGCGTCTGTCGCTGAACCCGTACTTCGAAATTTGTTAATCAACTGTCGCACAGTATCGCGATGTGGGAGTGTTGTCTCCGGGAAAACTGAATTAAATGTTTGACGAACTGAAACTGTGTATTTACCACCAGCTTTAGACACTTGTTCGACTAAAAACACAAGCTCTTCAATGGTTAGCATTTTAACACTGAGAAAAACGAAACAAACGAACAAAGGAACTAAACTTAAACGTTCACGTCAACACGTAGCGACCCAGACCTAAGACACTACTGACGCTGGCTGATGTAAACGAAACAGTGGAATGTTGGGAGAGTCCACTGTAAGGGAAGTAACCCAGGCAGACGAACAACCATACGGCACGCGCGGCTAACAATCATACAGCACTGCGGAGAGACTTTTTGCACACCCCGTATATTGTTATACATTGCTTTTATGTTAACTGACTTCCTTAGTCATTTGGATTAAAAACTTGTCCAAGCCACACCATTAGAATTTATATGCTTTTACACTGTTACGAGGACGTGCTGAGATGAAATGCATTCGATTTTTTAAATTTGGTTTTGAATATCTGTTATGGTACTACGTGTTACGCATATTATTCGGTCGACTTCCCTGCTTCTCTGTCGCAAGATTCAACCCTCTACCAACAAGAGATTGCCGAAGTGTAGCTTGTAAGATGGCGGTGTGTGACGTAACTATGTCGGTGCGTGAGAAAAAGCGAGCCGTAATCGAGTTTCTAATTGGTGAAAACGTATCTCCAACTGAAACCCAAAGAAGAGTAAAAGCTGCATGCGGAGATGGTTTCTGCGGCGTTGAGTTATTCGTGCTCGTAATGAAGGGAACTAGCCACAACTTGTTTCCGAAACGTAAAGAACTCCTTTGCGGTGGGGAGGGAGGGGGGGTTGACTTTTGATAGTAATGAAGCGGTTCAAGCAGAGGTGAGATTGTGGCTCCGTCAACAAAGTCAAAAGTTCTAGAGTGACAGTAACAACAAACTGGTCTCTCTTTTGGAGAAATGTAATCGTTTTCAGTGCGAGTGTGTTCAAAAATAAGTATATTGACGTGAGGAATAAGTAGGTAGAATGCTAATAAAATTTTATTTAAAGAAGTTTTCACACAAAAAGATCTGAGGCATCACTTTTCAGCACGCTCACATAGTATTCCACAGAAGTCCAACAAGAAGTCGTTCTCCGTGACAAACTGACTGAAATGAGACACTATTTTAGACAGTGTTTCGCAATACAAAGTGGTTAAAAAATATTCATCGACGAGGAACCTGGAGCTGCACGGGGTAGCTGCGCGGGTTTGGCCGTCTTGTCACGATCCGCGCGGCTTCCCTCGTCGGAGGTTCGAGTCCTCCCTCGGGCATGGGCGTAAATTGGTTTACGTTAGTGTGTAAGCTTAGGGACCGATGACCTAAGCAGTTTGGTCCCATAAGATCTTCCCCACAAATTTGCAAATTTTAGAAACCTGGAATGGATTTTAATTTACGCGTCAGGCTACAAAGCTTTTATGTTGAAAAGCACCACCCACTTATCCTGAAGTATATCTTTTAAGTCCACGCACACACGAACTGTCCGATGTCAGGCTTTGCACTGCCCTGTACTTCGTGGATCGGATCTCCTACAACAAGGCCTCTCAGCGTGTTTGCACCGGTGCGTCGTGCAGTGCAGGATGCAGAATACGGCTTCGCTCTGTCGACAACGGTGCGAACACCAACACCTCGACTTTGGACAATGTCTCGCTTGCTCAGCACTTCTCGATCTTTTCCAGAACTTCATGTCTGTTTCTTTCGTCATTGCCAAATGTTTTGGGGCAGTGGGCGGAGAGCCTAGTTTGGTGGGACACGATTACCGATGCAAAACAGACTTACATAATAATAATAATATTAATAATAATAACAATGAGCGAGGTGGTAGAATGGTTACCACACTGGAGTTACATCCGGGTGGACGACTGTTCAATCCCGAGTCGGGCCATCCTGATTTAGGTTTTCTAAGATTTCCCTAAATCTCTTCAAGCAAATGTCGGAAATGGTTCCTTTGAAAGGGCACGCCCACTTCCTTCCCCATCCTTCCCTAATCCGATGGGACCGATGACCTCGCTGTTTGGTCCTCTCCCCAAATCAACCAACCAATAATAACTTTGTAGTTAGTTCCAACGAAAAATTATATCTTCTATTTACTCCTATTTTTATTTGCAATTATGCTATAAGGATCTGGAACAAGGGACCGGCTTACAGCGATTCTTAGTGCATTTTTAACTAACAATCAGAAATTTTTGCGTGAAATCTAGTTCTGAAAAGAGAAATCAGAAAAAAATCTTTCACATATACATGTGGAACCCAACATAGAAGTAATCTTCGCTGCTTCTCTGTGCAGATAAGAAAATTCTTCTTTCGGCAAATTGCGATAGGATTCGAGCAAACTTTTGGTACTGTAACATAAATCTTTCCGTGACCATCAGTTTGGAAATCGATTATTCCGAAATGTTAATCGGGAGGTGCACTTTCAATTGCTACCGAAAAGGACTTTTCAAACACATCAAGTACTGGTGCAAGTTATTAATTTCCTGCAACAAAAATATAACCAAATGTTAATAAATGAAAGTAATATACGAAGTTTTTAATTTTAACTCGTTCGTACCAGGATCGATACAATACAATGCATTGCAGTAATGAATATTAAATATCATACAAACTCTCGGCGTTGAGCATGGCTTTTTTTGTTAAAGGTCTGTTCATGTAGTTTTTAACGGTGTTTTTTCTCTTTGCGTTTTACTAGAATCGGACTTCGTAATAAGATAGCACCCGAAGACGACGGTAGATCGACCTGGACGACTTTTTGCTTAGAAGTACGGAGCCTTTCGGTATGCCAAGTCACCCAACAATCTTACAATTACTAAAGATACAAAATAAAACATGCATAGGTTGGTAATAACAGTATATTCTGAAATAAAACAAAATTAAATTTCGACACTTACATTGAGCCTTGAATTAAGCAATTACGAGTGCCGTTTGGTTGCATCTCGTGAATGTATTAATAAAATGATGTAGTATTAATGGCGGTGTACCAAAATAAGTCCGAACTGGACAAGACCTACAAAAGGTGCCTCTTATTCCGCCAATGATATGATGATCAGAAACCTTTAAATGTTTCCAGCGGCTGCATACAGTATTTATACAGCCGTGGACTATATCTATGGCTCAAATTTTTTATTTATTTCATTACTTACAATTACGTTTTCAGCTAATAAAAGCCCAGCATGCAAATGTGACTTTAACATTTGCTCTGAAAAGGTAAAACGTCGTGTATTTCAATAAATATCTGCTTTATTTCGCTGTTAGTGATATAACGGTACATTACCAGGAATCGGTCGCTATACTCATTTTCGAAGGATTTAGCACCTCGACATATTTTTCAAATTACGCTTCTTCCCGCAAAGGTGCTGTCAATCCGAACCATAGTATCATTGGAAGCAAGCAATTTTAGAAAGAAAAATGTGTGTGCTGAATGAGGTACCCGTTCAGAGTTCTCCAAAACTCGAGCGACAGCGTAGCGTAGTCGCAAATCTCGAGATATGACTTTCCTTGCACAACCAGCGTAGTCCAGCGTGGTAGGGGATATCTGGATACTTCTCTTCAAATGAAATCAAAAATTCTTTGACCTGACGATGGATGAGCCAGTGAGAACAAATATAGTTCACTATACGAACCAATACGTTCACTACGTCTTGAAGATCACTAACTTTTGTACGAAGAGCCTTTTGATGTGAAGCGAAGGTCAAATTCGGCATGTTAAGCTTTTTCCGCAGTAGGTCAGTAAACTCTTTTGCTTCACGCTCATTGTTGATGCCCCGTCTGTGGTTACAGAAGATTTTACCAAGTGAATCCTTTTCCTTTAACTGCCATTTCGACTGCATGCTGCCAACTGTTCATGCAAATTCCCGGCAATGTCATTAATTCGCCGAGATATTGTCATATTGGAAAGTGTTATTCTGCTGTATGCAGAAGCTAACGTGGGATTCACTGTCGCTACTACGTAAAACAAAATGCTTTTGCTAAATGGAAAAGTATTCTTGCTACGTGTAGAGTAACTTTATAACTAGCTTTAAGAAACTTTTCGCAGTACCCTTGATCTTTTTCACACTACATTAGAGAATAAATGTTGTGGTAGGAATCACACAAAAAAGAAAACAAGAACACATTTCAGACTAATATAAACAAACTTCATTTCGTTTCGCACATCCATTAACCAAAATAAACATGCTAAAAGTACTGGATTTGTGGATACAGAACTCCCTTCTGCAAGAGTTTGCAGCTTTCATAATTCTTCCTCTCTGGCACCCGCTATGATATCACTACAGTTTCCTGAATGCAGTTTACAGTAGAGTCTTTCAATAGACGATTTTGTTAGACGCGTAGTTTCTGTACCGCAGAATTAGACATTTAGCTTTATCGTCAAAACTAAAAGACAGAGGGCGAGAGAGAGAGACAGACAGAGAGAGAGAGAGAGAGAGAGAGAGAGAGAGAGAGAGAGTAAATTCCAAGTCCGGTTTAAATGAACTATCAGAAATCTTTGCTTTTTTTCGGAGAAGGTGGTTCCATTATTCTAGTAACTGTCTTGCGCCTAACTATTCCATTGTTAAATAAGCCGTCTATCAACAAACTCGCTAGCGTAGCACGGCGGCTTCACCATGGAACCCGAACTGAGGAGGGCTGATGATGGTTCAGATGGCTCTGAGCACAATGGGACTTAACATGTGAGGTCATCAATCCCCTAGAACTTGGAAGTACTTAAAACTAACCTACGGACATCACATCCATCCATACCCGAGGCAGGATTCGAACCTGCGGCCGTAGCAGTCGCGCAGTTCCGGACTGAAGCGCCTAGAACCACTCGGCCACCGCGGCCGGCCGAATTGAGGAGGGAGGAAACCACTTAGGTAAGAGATAGCAGTGCTATACTGAGAATTCGATGCCTGATGCAAATCTAGCTACAAAAAGCTGGCCGATGTTTGCAAAACAATAGAAAACAACGTGATCAGGCTGGCCCAGATTGAGCTGAATTTGAAGAATGTTGAGGGGCGCACTGAATTTGAAGCTACAAAACCTGTTCAGTTCTTAGAAACTGAGGAATCTGTCTCACTCAGACGTGATGCAGACTGACAGTGAGTCGTGGAGCCATTAATGCTCCAAACAGAGGCTAGTCTGAGAGTCAGGAATAACGAGCGGTATGTTGGTGAGAGCTCGGACGCTAGTGGCGGGCCATTAACTACACACGCCAGGGCCGTTGCGAGCTAATCGCGTGGGTCGTCGGGATATGTGTCCATCAACAGGAAGAACTTTGACGGTAAGCACTTTTTCTCGCTGAGGAAATTCCTCACCTACACCAGACGCAGCCTACACATTAAGACGTGGACTGGGCAGTTTAAGGACAGTCTGACGGACTCTTCACCAGTTCGGAAAAAGCTGGAGTTCCCTGGTAGCTACTTGCGCGGGGAATGTAATCGTAACGTAACAGTTGTACCACATGCAGTAGACTGTACAACTTTCATAGAATGTGCATCCGAAATTATGGAGCTGTGCTGGTCTACTGCGGAACAGCATAGAGTGTGACTAAGCATCATAAAAGCCTCACCAGTGGCAGCATCACACTTTCAATCTTACCCAAAATATTTCGATGAAATGCAAAAACGGATCAACATCTCCATCACCCAAGCAGTATGGAAGAGCTCATCCGGCCATACAGTAGCAGCGAGCTCATTCAGGTTTCCGTTAACATGATGCCAACATAACATAGGAGATCCCTACTCTGTGTTGAAAAGAATGAACTGGAAGCAGTTAAGTTAATACTGAAAGATCTCCATAAGTACACCCAGGAAGACAGGAGAGTGAGTTCTGCAACGGAAAGGTATGAATACACACCCACAGGAAAACCAGTGCAAGAATGGCAGTATAGATGAAAGTAGCAAGGTCGCAAAATTACAGGAATAATTAGCGAATTAAGAGACCCTTGTATTACGAGATGGGATATCATCTAGGAAACGGCATGCAAGGAGCAGGAGAATGGGGCAGCGGAAATACACTCCTGGAAATTGAAATAAGAACACCGTGAATTCATTGTCCCAGGAAGGGGAAACTTTATTGACACATTCCTGGGGTCAGATACATCACATGATCACACTGACAGAACCACAGGCACATAGACACAGGCAACAGAGCATGCACAATGTCGGCACCAGTACAGTGTATATCCACCTTTCGCAGCAATGCAGGCTGCTATTCTCCCATGGAGACGATCGTAGAGATGCTGGCTGTAGTCCTGTGGAACGGCTTGCCATGCCATTTCCACCTGGCGCCTCAGTTGGACCAGCGTTCGTGCTGGACGTGCAGACCGCGTGAGACGACGCTTCATCCAGTCCCAAACATGCTCAATGGGGGACAGATCCGGAGATCTTGCTGGCCAGGGTAGTTGACTTACACCTTCTAGAGCACGTTGGGTGGCACGGGATACATGCGGACGTGCATTGTCCTGTTGGAACAGCAAGTTCCCTTGCCGGTCTAGGAATGGTAGAACGATGGGTTCGATGACGGTTTGGATGTACCGTGCACTATTCAGTGTCCCCTCGACGATCACCAGTGGTGTACGGCCAGTGTAGGAGATCGCTCCCCACACCATGATGCCGGGTGTTGGCCCTGTGTGCCTCGGTCGTATGCAGTCCTGATTGTGGCGCTCACCTGCACGGTGCCAAACACGCATACGACCATCATTGGCACCAAGGCAGAAGCGACTCTCATCGCTGAAGACGACACGTCTCCATTCGTCCCTCCATTCACGCCTGTCGCGACACCACTGGAGGCGGGCTGCACGATGTTGGGGCGTGAGCGGAAGACGGCCTAACGGTGTGCGGGACCGTAGCCCAGCTTCATGGAGACGGTCGCGAATGGTCCTCGCCAATACCCCAGGAGCAACAGTGTCCCTAATTTGCTGGGAAGTGGCGGTGCGGTCCCCTACGGCACTGCGTAGGATCCTACGGTCTTGGCGTGCATCCGTGCGTCGCTGCGGTCCGGTCCCAGGTCGACGGGCACGTGCACCTTCCGCCGACCACTGGCGACAACATCGATGTACTGTGGAGACCTCACGCCCCACGTGTTGAGCAATTCGGCGGTACGTCCACCCGGCCTCTCGCATGCCCACTATACGCCCTCGCTCAAAGTCCGTCAACTGCACATACGGTTCACGTCCACGCTGTCGCGGCATGCTACCAGTCTTAAAGACTGCGATGGAGCTCCGTATGCCACGGCAAACTGGCTGACACTGACGGCGGCGGTGCACAAATGCTGCGCAGCTAGCGCCATTCGACGGCCAACACCGCGGTTCCTGGTGTGTCCGCTGTGCCGTGCGTGTGATCATTGCTTGTACAGCCCTCTCGCAGTGTCCGGAACAAGTATGGTGGGTCTGACACACCGGTGTCAATGTGTTCTTTTTTCCATTTCCAGGAGTGTAGTTGAAATATAAAATCCAGCTCGAGACTGTAATCTACCAACTGGATTAAATAATGAGCATAAAACGAGTGGAAGTGGGGGCAACATCTACACTCTGAATGTGATAAAGTGTGATGAAGTCAGGGGTGACATGTTGGCTGGGATGGCAATACTGAACAAGCAGTGGGTTGCGTCATAGCTATTAAAATTGGTGATAGGTTCTTATGTTTAGCAGGAACATTTTGTGTAATTTCTGTATCGACACTTCTGTTTGCTGGGGGTAAATCACAGGTAATTTTGTGTAGGGCCGTTGGATGTATAAATATATATACTACAGCAACGAGGTGTGTTGATAGAGGAATATATGTGTGTGTGTGTGTGTGCCTCTTTCGGGGTGGATCGGGGGTAAAATTTTGTGTAGGGCCGTTGGAGCTAGACACGCCTCGTAATTTTTTTCTTTTTTTTATTGAATGTGAGTGTATGGCTAAATTTCCGTCTCACAAGCGTATGGCGCGATAAACCCGTATTGCATCAGCATAACGCCCATTTTACAAATATTTTAGACAATAAGAGCTGTCTTTAGACAGTAAGAACTAACGTTTGTGGGTATTCGGATCCCGACCACCTTGTAGCACTGATGAGTGCATGTTTTGCTGATTTGTGGGAAATATTAGTGTAGGTAGGGCGATTCATGTTCTGTGCAGCTCGCTGCTTGTTCTTGAATACACTTAAGTTGTCAAATTGACTTTTACTTTGTGATTTTTGTCTCATCAACTTTGAATTCGTGAGCGGTACATGCAAGAACATGTTGCGTTTCTCCATTAAGTCTTCCATGTAATGTGGTATTTTCAGACAGCGTTACCATGGTTTTCTGTAAATTCAAACGCTATTTTACAGAACTTAGGTATCTGTCAACTTCTTTTGAGTTGTAATCAAGAATTAGAGCAAATGTTATAAGCATACTTGACTTAATTTTCTTGTCCTTTAACTGTTCTACAACTTTTCCGTGGTTAAGTGAACCATTGATGACAAATGTGACCTATTACAAACCTAAGATTACAGAGCTTACTGCGACGGAGTTATCATTGTGTACAGTGGCCGAACTCAACTATAACTTATTATCATTGAGTGAAGGTAACGAACACAGCAGTTGCTTGCCTTGTATGAGTATAGATTTGTTTATTGACCAGGGACTGTTGTGTCGATTTCCCCTGGGATTATAACTTTGCTGTGTGTTGTTTCATGATATTTTGGCTAACGAACTTGTTCAAACATAATAGACAACAACATTTTCGTAGCATCGTCATATAATAACGGACGTTAAAGGCACACTGCCCTCCAGATCAGAGACGACAATCACGTAAATTTCAAGTTACGCACTGCCTTATAGGCCAGCACGTTAAAAGTTCCATCTTTTAGCGGCTCCAGCCGGTGTCGTACTTCCACACTCGATTGGAGAGTTTATTTCCGCGTATGGTAGCTCCATCTGCGCATCATCATACGTAACATTTTAAGTTCTATAAACTTGGAAACACTCCACCTCTCAACAATTACTGTGAGTACTGAGATTAAATGTTTGTTTTTTACTTTAGTGTAAAAGCTGCCTAGCCTGATGTGCAGAATGCAATTTATTCTCTACACACATAGTGCTTTGAAAAAGTTTTACATCGCCCTCATGAAGTACATAATTTGTCAACATTGTTTTAACCACAATTACCCGAGTAATGGCGTTCTGAACGCATCGCACTGTGTCTGCAGTCGCGATGCGGACCGTGCGGTTTGTGTACATTCTTCAGGTCAGTCTCAGAATATGCAGGGTTGCACCACGGCGCGTCCCTTCACAGGTCCAGTCACCAGCTTCGGACGGAGGTAACGGCTGTACTGCACCATCAGCACGTTGACGACGAGGTGGGCCGAAGTCTACTGAGATACTTTCAACAGAGGGAGGAACTCTAGTAGGATGCTTAGCACAGGTGATTTGGAAACGGAGTGGGGAACTTGGTGGCTTCGCAGGAAGTGAACAAGAGTGTGAACGCTTAAAGATTCACTTTAAGAACAATTTATTTCCCAATAGCTCAACTTTATTCAGAGATGTGAGATGTGTTTTACAATGGTTTTGTATCTAGGCAAAACAATCAGTACACCATACCACCCTATATGTTAGTCACTCCCTGCAACTCCCGGTTCCTGAGTTTCGCTGTCACAGACGAGCGCCCTGCTTGCAACTTGTTCTGACTCTACACCATCAAACACTTTAACCACGACGGTAGACATGTGAGACACCGCTTGTTCTTCCTGATGCTCCGATACACAGAAAATATCAACTATTACTCACAGTTGCTGCCAGAGACAAATTCTACAGAGCTTGTTCTTTACTAAAAGGGGAAAACTTTAAGATAATAACTGTTGCTACATACTTATCGAAAACTCAGTTGTCCTCCCTCGAGCCGCCGGGGTGGAACCGCGGGACCGGTACGGTCGCAGGTTGGAATCCTGCCTCGGGCATGGATGTGTGTGATGTCCTTAGGTTAGTTAGGTTTAAGTAGTTCTAAGTTCTAGGGGACTGATGACCTTAGAAGTTAAGTCCTATAGTGCTCAGAGCCATTTGAACCATCCTCCCTAGAATGTGTATACACGTCTTATAGCTTTTATTGTACCAGCATCAAAGTATTCCCAGTGACTCTGCACTTCTACTGCCCCTTGCTGCTACGTGGAAATCACTTTCCTCGACCCCAGCACTGATCGTTGACAAAGTATATTGGCTTTTCAGTACTTTTGTGCCAGTTTCTTTTGTAGATATGTTCTCCCTGACTCTTCTACAGCTTTTCCTAACATTCTGGTTGTATGTCAGCGTCTGTTAATCACTTTGATAGCGGATGGTGTTATCCTTGCCTAGTTCTTCAGCAGGCCAACTTCCTGAGATCTGCCTGACACGATGCTTTGTGCGTTTTCTTAAATATAATAATAACAAACTGTCTCTACTTTCCTCGCAGCCATGCCGCTTCTTACATTAGCAAAACTCAATAGGCTCGACAGCCGACCTAGCTAACTAGCACACAACTGTCGGCCCACCTTTAATTCGCCTTGTGGGTGCTGTGAGGTATAGCTCTGACGGGGCTATATACACTACTGGAAATTGAAATAAGAACACCGTGAATTCATTGTCCCAGGAAGGGGAAACTTTATTGACACATTCCTGGGGTCAGATACATCACATGATCACACTGACAGAACCACAGGCACATAGACACAGGCAACAGAGCATGCACAATGTCGGTACTAGTACAGTGTATATCCACCTTTCGCAGCAATGCAGGCTGCTATTCTCCCATGGAGACGATTGTAGAGATGCTGGATGTAGTCCTGTGGAACGGCTTGCCATGCCATTTCCACCTGGCGCCTCAGTTGGACCAGCGTTCGTGCTGGACGCGCAGACCGCGTGAGACGACGCTTCATCCAGTCCCAAACATGCTCAATGGGGGACAGATCCGGAGATCTTGCTGGCCAGGGTAGTTGACTTACACCTTCTAGAGCACGTTGGGTGGCACGGGATACATGCGGACGTGCATTGTCCTGTTGGAACAGCAAGTTCCCTTGCCGGTCTAGGAATGGTAGAACGATGGGTTCGATGACGGTTTGGATGTACCGTGCACTATTCAGTGTCCCCTCGACGATCACCAGTGGTGTACGGCCAGTGTAGGAGATCGCTCCCCACACCATGATGCCGGGTGTTGGCCCTGTGTGCCTCGGTCGTATGCAGTCCTGATTGTGGCGCTCACCTGCACGGTGCCAAACACGCATACGACCATCATTGGCACCAAGGCAGAAGCGACTCTCATCGCTGAAGACGACACGTCTCCATTCGTCCCTCCATTCACGCCTGTCGCGACACCACTGGAGGCGGGCTGCACGATGTTGGGGCGTGAGCGGAAGACGGCCTAACGGTGTGCGGGACTGTAGCCCAGCTTCATGGAGACGGTTGCGAATGGTCCTCGCCGATACCCCAGGAGCAACAGTGTCCCTAATTTGCTGGGAAGTGGCGGTGCGGTCCCCTACGGCACTGCGTAGGATCCTACGGTCTTGGCGTGCATCCGTGCGTCACTGCGGTCCGGTCCCAGGTCGACGGGCACGTGCACCTTCCGCCGACCACTGGCGACAACATCGATGTACTGTGGAGACCTCACGCCCCACGTGTTGAGCAATTCGGCGGTACGTCAACCCGTCCTCCCGCATGCCCACTATACGCCCTCGCTCAAAGTCCGTCAACTGCACATACGGTTCACGTCCACGCTGTCGCGGCATGCTACCAGTGTTAAAGACTGCGATGGAGCTCCGTATGCCACGGCAAACTGGCTGACACTGACGGCGGCGGTGCACAAATGCTGCGCAGTTAGCGCCATTCGACGGCCAACACCGCGGTTCCTGGTGTGTCCGCTGTGCCGTGCGTGTGATCATTGCTTGTACAGCCCTCTCGCAGTGTCCGGAGCAAGTATGGTGGGTCTGACACACCGGTGTCAATGTGTTCTTTTTTCCATTTCCAAGAGTGTACTTCTTTCCTTCGTGATTTTTATTTTTTCACTGTGTTTAGCAATAAATGTCAATAAATTCAAATGTATATAGAGATACATTGAAAGATTTATGGTTCTTATGGCTCTAAGCATTACGGGACTTAACATCTGAGGTCATCAGTCCCTAGACGTAGAAGTTCTTAAACCTAACTAACCTAAAGACATCACACATATCCATACCCGAGGCAGGATTCGAACCTGCGACCGCAGCAGCAGCACGGTTCCGGAATGAAGTGCCTAGAACTGCTCGGCCACAGCGGCCGGAGAAGATTTCTGTTCTTACTATATATTTGATGTGAGACAGTTTGTTTTCGATTATTGAAGTCCAACTGATTGAAAGGGCTGCGACAGCGAAACGGTGGTTACTGCCGTGGCGGCATGGCTGGTGCCTGCGTTTCCGGGCGTACAGACACGAGCAAAGCGTTTGAATCAACATGCCCATCTTAACCGTATCCACTGTAAACTGTGCCTTGAGCTTTCCTGCTTGGATGAACTGAGACTGTTTTCGCGTGAGCAGTGGACGCAGACCTATGGGTCACTAGTGAAACAATGCGTATCCATAGTAAATCCCTGCAAAATATCGAGGACTGTGCTTTGATTTGAATACACCTTGTACCGCATCAATCATTGAACTGAACGTGTAGGCCACTCCGTAAACACGTTACTGCCACATATTTAAAATTGTGCACACTCTGTACCTGCTACCCCACAAACATCAAGCTCAAGACGACAGCTGCTACTGTGCAGGAGTCTTACCATTACCTGCAACACACGTGTAACGGATCTGTAGACATTATTTTGAACGCAGAATCGCGAAATAACAGCTCTGCACATCATCGTCACCACCCTACCATATCTCGGTAACCTGATGCGACTTTATTTACCCACATAATTTTTTATGTATGTCTGTTTTCCAGTATGTAAAGTGCTTCCATATTTTTTAGATTAAGTACAGAATTTATACTAACGGTGTATATCACAAGCAACATAAACAGACTACATAATACAGCAATGTACCCTTCATCAGCGTAGCCATATTGCTCACAGTTGCTTTCTGTTATTAAGGGTAAATTTCCAAGGACAAAATGGTTCAAATGGCTCTGAGCACTATGCGACTTAACTTCTGAGGTCAGCAGTTGCCTAGAACTTAGAACTAATTAAACCTAAGGATATCACACACATCCATGCCCGAGGCAGGATTCGAACCTGCGACCGTAGCGGTCAAGCGGTTCCAGACTGAAGCGCCTAGAATCGCACGGCCACACCGGCCGGCTTGCCAAGAACAGCTTTGAAATACGTTTAGAAGAATCTTTCTCTCTCTCTCTCTCTCAACCACACCACACATAACACATACATAAACACAAATACACATCCACGCACACACATACACAGACATAGACCCTTTACTTTTTATTTTTATTTTATTTTTTGCGACAATGGATAACAACCGCCTCCCCATGAACCATGGACTTTGCCGTTGGTGGGGAGGCTTGCGTGCCTCAGCGATACAGATAGCCGTACCGTAGGTGCAACCACAACAGAGGGGTATCTGTTGAGAGGCCAGACAAACGCGTGGTTCCTGAAGAGGGGCAGCAGCCTTTTCAGTAGTTGCAGGGGCAACCATCTAGACGATTGAATCATCTGGCCTTATAACATTAAACCTTGCTGTGCTGGTACTGCGAACAGCTGAAAGCAAGGGGAAGCTACAGCCGTAATTTTTCCCGAGGACGTGCAGCTTTACTGTATTGTTAAATGATGATGGCGTCCTCTTGGCTAAAATAGTCCGGACATAAAATAGTCCCCCCTTCGGATCTCCGGCCAGGGACTACTCAGGAGGACGTCGTTATCAGTAGAAAGTAAACTGGCGTTCTACGGATCGGAGAGTGGAATGTCAGCTTCCTAAAACGGGCAGGACGGTTAGAAAATTTAAAAAGGGAAATGGGTAGATTAAAGTTAAATATAGTGGGAATTAGTGAAGCTCGGTGGCAGGAGGAACAAGACTTCTGGTCAGGTGAATACAGGGTTATGAATACAAAATCAAATAGGGGTAATGCAGGAGTAGGTTTAATAATGAATAAAAAAATAGGAGTGCGGGTAAGCTACTACAACCAGCATACTGAACGCATAATTGTAGCCACGATAGAAACAAAGCCCACGCCTACCACAGTAGTACAAGTATATATGCCAACTAGCTCCGCAGTTGACGAAGAGATTGAAGAAATATATGATGAGGTAAAAGAAATTATTCAGATAGTGAAGGGAGACAAAAATTTAATAGCCATGGGAGATTGGATTTCGATAGTAGGAAAAGGAAGAGAAGGAAACATAGTAGGTGAATATGGATTGGGGGTGAGGAATGAAAGAGGAAGGCGCCTGGTAGAATTTTGCACAGAGCATAACCTAATCATAGCTAACACTTGGTTTAAGAATCATGAAAGAAGGTCGTATATGTGGAAGAGGCCCGGAGACACTGGAATGTTTCACATAGATTATATAATGGTAAGACAGAGATTTAGGAACCAGGTTGTAAATTGTAAGACATTTTCAGGGGCAGGTGTGGACTCTGACCACTATGTATTGGTTATGAACTGTAGATTGAAACAAGAAACTGCAAAAAGGTGGGAATTTAAGTAGATGGGCCTGGATAAACTGAAAGAACCAGAGGGTGTAGAGAGTTTCAGAGAGAGCATTAGTGAAAAATTGGCAAGAACGTGGGAAAGAAATACAGTAGGAAAAGAATGGGCAGCTTTGAGAGATGAAATAGTGAAGGCAGCAGAGGGTCGAGTAGGTAAAAAGACGAGGTCTAGTAGAAATCCTTGGATAACAGAAGAGGTATTGAATTTAACTAATGAAAGGGGAAAATATAGAAGTGCAGTAAATGAAGCAGGCAAAAAAGAATACAAACGTCTCAAAAATGAGATCGACAGGAAGTGCAAAATGGCTAAGCAGGGATGGCTAGGTGATAAATATAAGGATGTAGAGGCATATATCACTAGTGGTAAGATAGATACTGCCTACAGGAAAATTAAAGAGACCTTTGGAGAAAAGAGAACCACTTGCTTGAATATCAAGAGCTCAGATGGAAACCCAGTTCTAAGCAAAGAAGGGAAAGTTGAAAGGTAGAAGGAGTATATAGAGGGTCTATACAAGAGCGATGTTCTTGAGGACAATATTATGGAAATGGAAGAGGATGTAGATGAGGATGAAGTGGGAGATATGATACTGCGTGAAGAGTTTGACGGAGCAATGAAAGACCTAAGTCGAAACAAGGCCCCGGGAGTAGACAAAATTCCATTAGACCTATTGATAGCCATGACAAAACTCTACCATCTGGTGAGCAAGATGTATGAGACAGGCGAAATACCCTCAGACTTCAAGAAGAATGCGATAATCCCAATCCCAAAAAAAGCAGGTTTTGACAGGTGTGCAAATTACCGAGCTATCAGTTTAATAACTCACGGTTGAAAGATACTAACACGAATTCTTTACAGACGAATGGAAAAACTGGTAGAAGCCGACCTTGGGGAAGATCAGTTTGGATTCCGTAGAAATGTTGGAACACGTGAGGCAATACTGACCCTATTACTTATCTTAGATTAAAGAAAGGCATACCTATGTTTCTGGCGTTTGTAGATTTAGAGAAAGCTTTTGACAGTGTTGACTCGAATACTCTCTTTCAAGTTCTGAAGGTGGCAGGCGTAAAATACAGGGAGCGAAAGGCTATTTACAATTTGTACAGAATCCAGATGGCAGTTATAAGAGTCGAGGGGCATGAAAGGGAAGCAACGGTTGGGAAGGGAGTGAGACAGGGTTGTAGCCTATCCCCGATGTTATTCAATGTATATATTGAGCAAGCAATAAAGGAAACAAAAGAAAAATTTGGAGTAGGAATTAAAATCCACGGAGAAGAAGTAAAAACTTTGGGGTCTTCCGATGACAGCAAAGGACTTAGAAGAGCAGTTGAACGCAATGGATAGTGTCTTGAAAAGAGGATATAAGATGAACATCAACAAAAAGAAAACGAGGATAATGGATTGTATTCACATTAAATAGGTGTGCTTAGGTAATTAGATTAGGAAATGTTTTGGGTTTAAGCCATGTCAACTTTATACAGGCTACACATTTATACGTCGTTGCCATTTGCTGTTATATACATTCGTATCGAAGCTAGGTAAAAAAAAAAAAAGTGTAATCATCCGAATGTCAAAATACACAACGAATTTTATAAAATATTTTATAAACATTTTGTATTTCAGCTGCACTTGATAATGGCCTAAGACTGAAATTGCAATAGAGGAAATAAAAAGTTTACCAGTCACTGACGTAAGCATGATGTCTTTCAAAAAATTTAACATGACTGTGAATGCCAGTTACGAAAAGTAGAGGGAGACCAAGAATGAATACACTAAGCTGATTCAGAAAGATGTAGGTTGTTGCAGTAGGTACTGGGAGATGAAGAAACTTGCGCAGGATAGAGTAGCATGGATAACTGCATGAAACCAGTCCCTGGACTGAAGACCACGACAACAACAACAACAATGGATAATATTGTCCTAGAGATTAACTAAGGATTCGTCCTGTCTTACGGTTCCGATCATGGTTTTCGTGAGGTTTCTCTTGGTCATCAGACGACTGCCAGAACTGGAAATCCCCTTCGAAACAGTCCCAACTGGGAAACCCCTCTGCGCCACTTATAAAGCACTGCGATATCTGGCTGAAAGCAGCCAAGTTCCACAACATACTGCACAAATTTCATGCGTATGGAATGAAACATGTGACTGTACGTGAGAACTTTAAGGAATTCTGACACTTTACTGAAACTGTAAAGAATGAGGTGTCATTGAGAACTATCAGTTAAAAAGAATGGGACGAAAATATGAGTAAGTTGGGATAAAAAGCAGGAAAAGTCCTATGTCCTGTTAGGAATATATTAACACTACCTAAAATTTATGCACTATATGAAATATTTTCTTTCGCTCTATGATTTAGCCCGATGGACCAGTTTTCACTACATTTCAATTTGTGAGGTTAGTATCTAAATCTCAGTTCAGATATCATAATTTACTTTCTGGTGCCTCTGTGAGATGACTGGATTTAGACATCCTGCCAGATGAAGATACCGTTGGCACACTTGAAGGTGGCGCAGCCTTCAAAAGCCTCTTGCATTAATCTGTGGCGCCGCCATTAGTGTTATGAGGGTGAATTCCACAGCCAGTCCATGCGGAAGAGATCGCACCTACAGTGGAGGTGACCAATTGTATCTTTAACCACGTCTCTGTAAGAGTATATTCACCTGGATTTGATTACCGTTGGATATCATGTCGAATTGTTATTGTGCCACTGTTTGTGTTTGTTGGGATTGAAGAGGTTTGCTTTGGAACCTTGGTATACTTTGCATGTGACAATGAGGCTTAGTACAATGATCGCTTTCTGGATCATATACACAATACACAGGATTTCACTGCACAAGTACAATGGATTTGTGTTATAGCAAACAGCAAATATATTTCCTATTAACATGAACTAAATTTTTCGTTGATGCTTGGCACGACATGATGATAATATTAAATGGAAAAACCTCCTAATGTTCTGAAAAAGTATATTTATTTGGTCGTCAACCTGCTTTCGGTTCCTAAGAAGCCAGAAGTCGGTTCAAATAAATACGAGTATATCCGGCTAAATAATGCTCCTATTGGATCATAAAAAAGGCGAATATGCTCCTTTTTAAAAGACTGACTGAAAACTGGGGTACCAGCTGCCTCATTCTATCTTCAGCAGCACCTTCAAAACTTTTTACAAAAATCTTGGCATGCGAACATATTCGCGGTCTTTTTAACATACAACACACCTCTCACTGCCACAGCCACTGTCTCCTTCGTTCTGTCCTGCTACTACTGTCTCTTTTCACTTTCACTATCTCCCTCTTGCTCTCTCTTACAGCTACTATCACCTTCATTCCTTCCAATTGCTGCTGTCGCTTTTCACTGCCACTGTCACTTTCTTTCTCGTTGTCATTGTCCATCTCTGTCTCTCATTGTCACTGGCTCTCATCCACTTGCAGTTTCCCCTCTCTTCATTCCTGCCTACTGGCACTGTCCCCTCATTCTTTTCGCAGCACAGATCTGTCAATCATATTCCACTACCACTGTGTCCCTCTCTTCCTCTCACAGTGCCATTGCGTCCTTCGCTCTTTCAGTACCATAGCCACTTGCTACTATCTTCATTTATTACTTTTCCGTTTTTCTTCCAGTACCAGTGTCTTCTTCTTTCTCAGTATAAAAAATCACTATTACGTTCGCATGCCAAAATTTTTAGGAAAATTTTTAAAGGTGCTGAGGAAGGTAGAAGAATGTACGTGGTGCCCCACTTTTCAGTCACAGGGGCATATTCCACCTCTTTTGTTCTCCGATAGGAAGATTTTTCCGCTGGTTTACTTCTATTTCCTGCCACAGTAGAGCATATCACTCAGATGAAAAGAACTTTAGATGCCAGTAAAATTTTGATAGATCACTTACGTGAAATTGAAGTAGCGCAAAACAAATGCAAAACTAATCAGCGTCTCGGTCCTGGTACGAAAAAACAGTAAGAAGCTTTTTTTGGGTTTTATAAGGAACCGTCAATGCAATAATGATGCCTTCATAAGCCCCTCAAGGCCCATACTTAACCACATCAAATGCTGAAAGAACCAAATGATTTACTCTATTTGCCTAAGCAGGAGGAGGTGTACAATATTGATTCTTTGATCCTGTGCTTAGGATAGTGACATTAAGATGATGTTTCTGTTTGGTATGTTCTTTAGCATGTTTCTTTAGCATTTTTCAGAACATTAGGAATTGTTTCCTATTTAATATTGTATTTCCTATTGCTTCGGGAAATTTGTAGCATTCCAGAAAAGGACACGGCCAATTCCTTATGTTTCAGACACGCCTTTAAGAATCTTAATGTCAGTGACGTATCACTCTTACCTTCTAGAGTCCCTGAAAGAGAATATAGGCTTATCTAAAACTTTGAACATTACTCCTAACTAACTGCTTCCGAAGCTATGACTAGTCACTTAACCATTTAGTAGTATCGACTATAAATTCCTGTTAATATTTATATCAGGCTATTTAATCAAACCTTGAAAATTTACTTCCTTTATCAGGTCCTCATCTACATTACAATATACAAGATATTAATTCCTGTCCCATTCTATATGAAGATACGACCAGAGTCCATTCATCAGTGTCGTTCCTCGCCGTCTTCATCGTTCGTTGTCATCTGCCCTTACCTACTTCATTAAGGGGATATGGAATCGGAATTTGGGTTATAAAATCGCTTTTCGTTTTATTGACGTATTATATTCCTCCACGTTTCCTCTTTAAAATGACGTATCATACATAGCTCTACTAGAATTATAACTATTTTATTTTTATAGATATCTGAGATCGGGTATTGCGCTTTAGTTATACACGTCTCTCATGGCTGACCATAAACTTTTTGGCAGTACATTTTTGTGACTTGAATTCAAATATCCCGCTTTCCCGCGACTCTTTATACTCTATTTGTCGGAAAATGTTTCCCTTCTGGTTTCCTCAAGTTACTCTTTGACTTTGTGACGGGATTGTTTGTAAACAGTGTGCCATACGAAAGTTGTTGTTGTCGAGTTATTTCGTACTTAGTGCTTCATTTTTCACAGTGAAAATGTCTAGAGCTGGAGCACAAGGGTTTAAAAACGTGTGAACTGGCAAAAGAAAAGAAATGATGATTCATTAGCAAAGCAAAGCATTTCTTCGTCATCACTGTTGGAAAATGTGAGTCCACTTACTACTGATTTGGCGAACGAATTTACTGCAAATAAAAAAATAGTGCTTCTCATAAAAAACTAAGAGATTTGGACTAGAAATATAATTTATTTGATAAAGGGAAATTAGTTTTTGAACTCACTGATGCGAGTAAATTGTGCGAAGCTCTTGAAAACAGTGTGTGCTGCAAAAAATGTTAAGGAAACGTTTCGCTAAAAGTAGAACCCCATCTTGGCCTGGCTACCAGTTTAATTTAATATGCAGTGTTTGTAAGTACAGCTGTAAGTTTCAAGTTCTGTTTCAGTAACTGTAAATAATGGATACAAGAAAACTGAACTTTATAGTGTAAATATTAGGTTAGTTCATGGATTGAGAGAAACTGGTAAGGGAAAAGCAGCTGGTGATATGCTATGTGGTGTTCTAAATCATTCAAGTGTAGCTTCAAAGTTTAATGCTTACAGCTATGTACTAGGATCTGCAGTTGAAGATGTAGTACAGAAGTCAATGCAGGTAGCTGTGGAAGAAGCAGTGAAAGAAAATGATAGCAGTCGTGACTTCACAGTAGCTTTTAATGGCACGTGGCAAAAAAGGGGGCACACCTCCAACAATGGTGTTGTAACAGAAACTAGTGTTGACACTGGCAAGGTTATTGATGTTGTAATAATGTCTGAATACTGTAGATACATAGACAGGCTGAAAAATGAACATAGTGATGACCGTGTGGCTAATTCTTATGGTAGTAGTGGTGGCATGGAGGTTTCATCGCTCTTCAGAGTGGTATAATGTTCGCTATGTCAAGTATCTGGGAGATGGTGACTCAAACATTCAAAGAAGTTTTAGAAAGCAAACCATATGGGAACAGTGTAAATATAAGCAAACTTGAATGTATAGGACATGTGCTGATGAGAATGGGTGCCAGGCTGAGAAGGTTAAAATCAGTTATGAAAGGGAAAAACTAGATGATGTGAAAACCTTGCATGGCAAATGAAGATTGACTGATTCCATAATAGACCACATTCAGAATTGCTATGGCCTTGCAATCAGGCAAAATACAGGTAATCTTAAGAAATAAGGAAAGCTATATGGGCTTTGTATTTCCACATCGCATCCACAGATGAGCATCCAGAACATGGTTTGTGCCCCAAAGGTGAAAAGAGCTGGTGTAAATACAATAGGGGACTAAGAACTGGAGAGAGATACATTCACAACCACAGTCTACCATTAGCCATTATGGAAGAAATAAAGCCCATTTTCAGAGATCTGGCTGACAGAAGTCTTCAGATGAAATATCTTCATGGAAAAACGCAGAACCCCAACGAGCGCTTGAATAGTGTGATATGACATCGTCTCCCAAAAACTGTGTTTGTAGGAATTAATACACTACATTTTGGTGTGTATGATGCTGTGGCAACCTTCAATCTTGGGAGTATAACTAAATGTAAGGTCCTTCAAAAGTTGGGTTTGCGTGTTGGTTCCCGCACAGTACGTGCTATGCTGACTTTAGATCAGTATAGAGTCTATACAAGGGCTTACTTTTTTTGTCTGTATGTACTCTTGCTAAGTGGTCATCCATTTTTGAAGGCTTCATGGCATCGTTACTGAATACTTTTTCACATATGAGATACATCAGCAAATGTTGATTTGATGGAGATGTAATAAATCCGAACTTCAAGTAGTCCAAACTGTATTGTCTGCATTTTGTTTCGTGTACGCCATCATAAAACTCTCAGTAATCCTGCAAATAAAAAACTACCTAAATAAAAACAATAATAAACTGTTAAATTTACACACTATCTTATTTTTATCACATCCAGGTAATGGATTCTTGTTAGGTATAACTGACTTACGCATTGATAAACTTGGATACCTATATTAGGTAAGTAACTATAGTAGGTAATTAGGTATAGAACATTCGTATTAGGTAAGTAGGTACCTATCAGCATAAGAACGAAAACCAAAGCAAACTGAACACTTCAAAGTTTAGGTACCTACCTACTTAACAACTTAAGTGTAAGTAATTTTTACAAATACTTTTATACCTACCTATTTAAAATACACTCCTGGAAATTGAAATAAGAACACCGTGAATTCATTGTCCCAGGAAGGCGAAACTTTATTGACACATTCCTGGGGTCAGATACATCACATGATCACAATGACAGAACCACAGGCACATAGACACAGGCAACAGAGCATGCACAACGTCGGCACTAGTACAGTGTATATCCACCTTTCGCAGCAATGCAGGCTGCTATTCTCCCATGGAGACGATCGTAGAGATGCTGGATGTAGTCCTGTGGAACGGCTTGCCATGCCATTTCCACCTGGCGCCTCAGTTGGACCAGCGTTCGTGCTGGACGTGCAGACCGCGTGAGACGACGCTTCATCCAGTCCCAAACATGCTCAATGGGGGACAGATCCGGAGATCTTGCTGGCCAGGGTAGTTGACTTACACCTTCTAGAGCACGTTGGGTGGCACGGGATACATGCGGACGTGCATTGTCCTGTTGGAACAGTAAGTTCCCTTGCCGGTCTAGGAATGGTAGAACGATGGGTTCGATGACGGTTTGGATGTACCGTGCACTATTCAGTGCCCCCTCGACGATCACCAGTGGTGTACGGCCAGTGCAGGAGATCGCTGCCCACACCATGATGCCGGGTGTTGGCCCTGTGTGCCTCGGTCGTATGCAGTCCTGATTGTGGCGCTCACCTGCACGGCGCCAAACACGCATACGACCATCATTGGCACCAAGGCAGAAGCGACTCTCATCGCTGAAGACGACACGTCTCCATTCGTCCCTCCATTCACGCCTGCCGCGACACCACTGGAGGCGGGGTGCACGATGTTGGGGCGTGAGCGGAAGACGGCCTAACGGTGTGCGGGACCGTAGCCCAGCTTCATGGAGACGGTTGCGAATGGTCCTCGCCCATACCCCAGGAGCAACAGTGTCCCTAATTTGCTGGGAAGTGGCGGTGCGGTCCCCTACGGCACTGCGTAGGATCCTACGGTCTTGGCGTGCATCCGTGCGTCGCTGCGGTCCGGTCCCAGGTCGACGGGCACGTGCACCTTCCGCCGACCACTGGCGACAACATCGATGTACTGTGGAGACCTCACGCCCCACGTGTTGAGCAATTCGGCGGTACGTCCACCCGGCCTCCCGCATGCCCACTATACGCCCTCGCTCAAAGTCCGTCAACTGCACATACGGTTCACGTCCACGCTGTCGCGGCATGCTACCAGTGTTAAAGACTGCGATGGAGCTCCGTATGCCACGGCAAACTGGCTGACACTGACGGCGGCGGTGCACAAATGCTGCGCAGCTAGCGCCATTCGACGGCCAACACCGCGGTTCCTGGTGTGTCCGCTGTGCCGTGCGTGTGATCATTGCTTGTACAGCCCTCTCGCAGTGTCCGGAGCAAGTATGGTGGGTCTGACACACCGGTGTCAATGTGTTCTTTTTTCCATTTCCAGGAGTGTATGTTGTATGTTGTGTTTACCACTTTTTCAGTCACTTTACTTCACTTAATTTAGCTATGTAATAACTTTGTAATCTCTTGAAATAAATGAGTGCTTATATGAGTTATTATCGTTCAAGCTTCAACGAATTTCAAAACGCAAATGAACTTACAACCTAAGTGCAAGCTCGTTAAATAGTAAAATATCAGGAACATGTTTGGACTTGATCATGAATTCTTTCGTGTTAAATCGCGTAAGCGTCAAATAGAGAGCAAGTCCAAACGCGCCTGAAAGACGTACACTCGAACTCATTATCCTGCACAAAGTTGTCCACACAGACTTCCGGAGTTTTTAATCTTGTACGAACTTTAGACTTAACATTACTACAACAGTGCTATTTCCTACAAAAATATTAATTATTCGTAGTACACGTAACACAACATAAACAATACAGTACCTACCTATCTTGAAAGTTTTAAATAAGAACTTGTGTTAATTTAATAGGGGTAATAGGGGTCGATTTTTAGACCTCGTCGACCCTCAAAATGTTTTCGTTTATGTCGATCCCTAGGAAACCGATATCGACCCCAAGGAGTCGATATCGACCACTTTGGGAGTCCCTGGTATAGACTAAGGCATGCTGACAATATAATCAAGACAATACTGAAAAAAGCAAGACAGGTGCAGATGGGTGCCAAAAGAAGACTTGAAGATGATTATGAAGACTGTGAAGGGTGTATTAACTATGAATCATGAATGTTTTAGTCTTCTTTCTGCGTTTCCCGTAAGTTTGCTTCTTACTTCTTCTAGAAACATTATCTTAGGTACTGGTGAACCCAGAAGTCTGAAATTTTTATGACTTAGTCACATGGGTTTCTTTTACACACTGAAACAACGATTTTTTAATTACTTGATTTATAAAAGACTTAAGGGTGATAATCTAAAAAGGGATGGAAAAATTTTCTTTTTTAAGTAAAATATAAAAAAGTAAAGTATCTCTGTAAGAAAATACTTTGAGAATAAACTGTTGTTTCAGTACTGTAAAAGTACAGTAAAATTTTATCTCACTGTCTCCAGTAGTTTGGGAGAAAGTGTTCCCTATAGTAGGCATATTTTAACCTTACGGGGATAACCGATTCCGTATTCCCTTAACCATAGCAGGCAGCCTTTCGCCGTTTTCTGGACATGTTAAAACGATTGGATATCAACTCTGATCGAAATTTAGCTACAGGAAACTGCAGTCGCTCTTAGAAGTGTGCAGTGGATCATTTAGTAGCAGATGGGACTGCTCTTTAGACGTTTCTCTACGCAACAGCGGTGACCGAACGACAATGCGAGAGCGGACTCGGTCGGGCAGCGATCCAAGGTCGCGACACTTGTGTCACCCGGCTGCATACTCTCCAGGCGCCTCGGGCGCTCCATGCGTAAAGGAGCACTTCCTTCCATTGTGTTGGAACGAGCTATTTTCAGGATAAACAAATACCGCACATTGCTCAGCGCCTCCCAGCAGCGTCCTATTGACAACGACTCCGGAAGGCAGCTTCGTAAATAAAAATACGAAGCTATTTGTATGTTCATTATTATTGTCTTCGTAGAAGGAAGTGAGTGAAATAGTTACAGCTCTCTTCCGGCGTTTTATTCATGTTTACAGAAAGGAGCAGGTCTCCATTTAATTACTTGGTGTGAGTAACCTTCATGCATATTTAGAAGGTAAAGGGAAATGATTACAATAGACAAAGATATCCATCCTATTGGCAACAAAGTAAGCTGTGCGCGTTGACTCTTATTACTGATTGGACTTATTTACATACTTTCACGTCCACCTATGAATTTCAAGTATCGTGTGGACCACGGCAGATGCTTCTCCTTGATTTAGGCGCTGATGTGATCTGCTTTTTATTTCACCAACGACACGAGCGAAAAAGATTTCTGTGTGCAGTGTGTCTGCACATGTGTGCTGTAATTAAGCAAACCTCTTCTTCACAGTATCCACTAGAGCAACGTTTGAAGGTGTAGGCAGTTCCCGCATTACGGACCTTACCTTTTCAGATACACGTCATGAAGAGAAACTGTGATGCAGCTTGTTTTGTGTTTTCAGTTTTGATCTAAACTGCTGTAGGTACCAGACAATCGAATAGGTTTCAAGATAGTGGAATCAATTCACAAACGGTATCATCCATCGATTATATACTGTAATATACAATAAACTGAAACTCACGATACACTCATTAGTGATTTTAATCGTTTAACCCACGTAATAGTTCGTGTTATTAATAATTACTTTTATGATACAGTGCATTGTTGATCCTGATTTTTTTTAAAAACTGCAAATACCGATAAACTAATAAATGACTAACATCCACTGCTGCTGTATCAAAAAGATGTCAGACCAGAGAGGGATACTACATACAGGTAAAGTGCGAGAGAAGAATAAGCAAGACAAGTATTAGGAATATAGATGGTGGAATTCCGTAGATTATTAGTAAGAAGATACATTCATTCTGCGCTCTCTGCAATACGTAAACAGTTTAAATTCAAATTTCACTGATCGATAAGATGCAGCGAAATATTAAACAAAATTTATATACTTCTCTAATAACTCCAGTTTTGGATGACAAACTGTGTGTTATCAAATCATCACTGGTGGAAAAGAATGGTAATTAATACAGAAAAATATGTGACAGAAACGTAGGAAAAAACGAATTAAGGGCTATCGGTATGACCGCTCAGTTAGGCAGAATAGGTACAGTAGCTCCATAGCGGAAGAATCTCAGTGGTGTAGCAGTTCATATCGCACATTATGGCAGTGGAGAACCACACACTCGCAGAGATCACAATCAAGAATATGTGGATTCCGAGGCACATGAAAATAGCAAAACATTTTTTAGTATAATTGGGTTACTCACAAAAATGTAGCATCGGAGAAATATTTCATTTTCAATTTTCACTAATGGAAACTGAAAGCGTTACATCATGAAACGCCGGTCCGGTATTCACCAAGCCTTAGCGATACGTTCATCATACAACAGGCCACTGAATCATTAAACTTTCATTCCAATCCGTAGTCTGTCATCAGCAACAATATGACGCATAATTCCCTTGAGCACTAAAACGCTTTTGCATACTTTGCAGCATGGAAACATGCCCTTAATGTCCTCTTGAGGAATTTCTTGGCATGTCTGAAACACACGCTGTTTTGACGCGGAAGATTGCTAGCTGGAGGTTGGAATGAAAGTATACGTCTTTCCATCCCAGGCATTCTCTACAGGTGAGGAACCAGGGGAGCGGAGAGGTCAGGCAATGATTCATACATTCTTCAAGTTGTCTATCGTGTGAACTGCAGTGAGGAATCGTTGATTATTCTGTTGGAATATGCTCTCTGGTGCCCTGACCATGAAGATTATGACAACAGGGTTTAGCATGTAATTTCTTAGACTTTCCTGGCGATTCGTTGTGATCTAGTTGAGATCGGGTGTTCTGGTTGTGGTTCGCCTCTTCCAGATACGATATATCGGCGCCGTAAATCGATGTCTTCATTAGGCATTCCGTGAAACTTCCGCAGAACATCCGTTCTCAATAAGACGACAGGGTTTACGACTGTTCCCACATCCCAGGGAACTTTCAGCCTCCCTTAAACAATTGCCAAATTAGTTCTGTTGACATATCCAATAGCTCTTCGTATCGGGATTCCAGGAGTGAGGGACCTATGGTTCAAATGGCTCTGAGCACTATGGGACTTAACATCTGAGGTCATCAGTCCCGTAGAACTTAGAACTACTTAAACCTAACTAACCTAAGGACATCACACACATCCATGCCCGAGGCAGGATTCGAACCTGCGACCGTAGCGGCCACGCGGTTCCAGACTGAAGCGCCTAGAACCGCACGGCCACACCGGCCGGCTGGGACCTATGGGTCTGTAGATCCACATCTTCCTCTGGCTTTTCAGCAGCTTGTCTATGGCACGTTAACGCCGATCTCACAGCCATAGCCAGATGTATTTATCACTGAACACCACACAATAGCACTCAGTGTCCTATTTGACGCCTAGTCCACACCATGCAAGTGTCGATTGTCTCTGATGTGATGTAAATGGTAAACGATGCGTGGGAAAAATCACGTTCTACTAATGTGTTTGCCGACCTGCAAAATTAAATGCCAGTATTCTTAGATTTTCTTCAGAATTACTGAAAATATACTAAATTCTAATATAATAAATATCTTTGAGAAAGAAAAACTTTTGTCCACATATCAGCTGGGATTTAGACAGCAACGATCGTGGAAAACACAGCTTGCAGTTTTCTCGCAAGATATCCTGCCTACAATGTACGAAAGGGAATAGGAAGATTTCATTTTCGTAGATTTGCGAAAAGTGTTTGGCACTGTACCCTAGTACAAACTGTTAACGATTGTCCGTGTGTATGAGTTAGGGTCGCAGACACGCGAGCGGTTCAAAGACTTCTTAAGCAATAGAATCCAGTAAGCCAGCGTTCATCAGCGACAAGGATTATCATCAGGAGTGCTGCAGGGACGTATATTATGGATGTTGTTGTGATATATATACATAAACGATCTGACGAATATGGTGGGCAGCAGTCTGCAGCTCTTTGCTGATGATGCTGTAGTTTACAGAGAAATGTCGTCTCGG